>NW_011490373.1:62007-62660 GCF_000754665.1 Bison bison bison | reverse complement strand
AAACAAGATTGAACAAGATGTGGACACACTGATTTCATTTCTTAGTGTCTAAAAGACCTACTGAGAATAATGAGGTTTTTAAGAAAGCACATTAACTATTTTAAGCCACAGTGGAGCTTCACAAGAAGCAGCTGATGAAATTATGCCCTGAAATGCTTAACTTAGACCATTGTTTCATCATGTCTTCAAGTATTTATCAAGTGCTTACTATGTTACGAGAACTGGAAGTACAATGGCAGGAAAAGACAACAAAAGACAAGGTTCCTGATTACATGGAAGATTATATTATAGAAATAGAAACTTAAAATAAATAAATATATGGAAAGTATACTTTAAGATAGTGTTATTACAAAGAAAACGCATTTGACAATGAGTTAGTAATGGTGAGTGATAGCTTAAATGTGAGTGAAAGCATAAAATTTGAAAACTCATGAAATAAAAACTGGAAACGTAATAAATAAGTACACTGTTTAGAATCAACATGCTAATATTCTACTTTGTTGATAAATAAAGGCACATTTTAAATAAAGCATTATTTTATATCTACTAGCTTAGTAAAATGTTTAAAAATTGATCTTTACTCAGTGTTCGCAAGAAGTAAAACCAAGAATCCCCACAAGGCTTTCAGCAGATGTCTCAGCAGAAATCTATAG
>NW_011490373.1:59586-61907 GCF_000754665.1 Bison bison bison | reverse complement strand
AATCTATAGGACAGGAGAGTGGGATGATATATTCAAAGTGCTAAAAGAAAAACTGCTAACCAAGAATACCTTACCCAGAAAAACTGTCCTTTAGAAATGAAATTGAGATAAAGACTTTCCCAAATAAAACAGAAACTGATGGAGTGCCTCACTTCTAGAACTGCCTTACAAGAAATGCTGAAAAGAGTTCTGCAAGCTGAAATGAAAGGATGATAATTATTAACATGAGGCATATTAATATATACAACATACTGTACTGATAAGTATGTAGTCAAATTCATAATTCTCTACTACTGTAATGTGGTGGTGGTGGTATGTTAACCACTTAACACTAGTATAAAGGTTAATGGGCAAAGCATTAAAAGTAGCTATAGCTAAAATAATTAGTTGAAAAATATACAATATAAAAAGGTATAATTGTGACATAACAAAATAAAAGGGTGGGAGTAAAAGAAGAGACTAAAAGGTAAATTTTGGTATGTTATCAGCTTAATATAATATAGTACTATATCTGTAAGGTATTTTATGTAAGCCTCATGATAAACACAAAGCAAATACCTACAGTAAACATACAAAAGATAAAGTTAGGTAAAGTATACCACTATGGAAAATCAACACAAAGGAAGATAGCAAAAGAAGAAAGAAGGGGCAGAAGATAAATACAAAACAGCCAGAAAACAATAAGCTGGCATTAGTAAGTCCTTACCTATCAATGATTACTTTAAATGTAAATGTATTAAATTCTCCAATCAAAAGTCATAGTGTCTGGGTAGAGGAAAACAAACAAACAAAAAACCCAACAAGACTCAGCTACATGTTTCCCACAAGAAAGTCACTTAAGCTTTAAGCCCAGACATTGGCTCAAAATGAAGGGATCTAAAAATATGTCTCATGCCAATGGAAGCCATAAGAAAGCAGGGGTCAAACCCAGGTCTACTGCATTGCAGGCTGATTCTTTACCATCTGAGCCACCAGGGAAGCCCCCAGCCATACTTATGTCAGACAAATTAACTCAAAATCTGTAACAAGGGACTAAGAAGGCCACTATATGATGTAAAAGGGTCAATTCATCAAAAGGCTAAAAAAATTATAATACACACATAACCTCAGAGCACCTATATATTAAGCAAATACTACAGATATGAAGAGGGAAATAGAAACAATACAATAATAATAGGAGACTTCAATAACCACCTTCTACAGTGGACAGATCTTCCAGGCAGAAAATCAATAAGGAATATCAAACTTCAGCCAAACTCTAGTACAAATGGGACTAATAAACATGTACTGAAAATTCCACATAAGATCAGCAGAACATATATCCTGTACTCAAGTATACATGGAACATTCTTCAGGATAAATCATCTGTCACAACACAAAATAAGTTATAGGAAATTTAGAAAGTTGAAATCATACTAAGTGTCTTTTTCAAACATGATATGAAACAAGAATCAATAGTAGGAGGAAAATTGGAATATTCACAAATATATGAATATTAAAAAACACACTCCTGAATATTCAGTGGATCAAAGAAAAAATCAAAAGAAAAATATGAAAAAATCTTAAAGCAATGAAAATGAAAATATAATGTATCAACATGCTGAAAAAAATAGTACTAAGTAGGAAGTTTATGTCAATAAACACCTGCATTAAGAAAAAAGAAGAACCTCAAATAAGCAGCCTAACTTTATACCTCAAGGAACTTTTTCTTCTTTTTATAAATAAGAACAGACTAAGCACAGAGTTAGAATAAGAAAGGAAACAGCAAAGATCAAAGCAGAAATAAATGAAATAAAGACCAGGAAGGCAATAGAAAAAAGATTTTTGAAATGCTGTTATTTGACAACATGGGTGGACCTTCAGCTTATTATGCAAAGTGAAATAAATCAAATGGAGAAAGATAAATATTGTATGATCTCACTTATATATGAAGTCAGTCTAAAAAAGCTGAGCTCATAGAAACATAGAGGAGAGTGGTGGTTGCCTGGGACTGGGGAGTGGGGGAAATGGGGAGCTGTTGGTCAAAGGGTGCAAACTTCCTGTTATAAGATGAATGTGTTCTAGAGATCTAATACACAGCATGGTCAATACAGTTAATATTAACCGTGTTGTATGATATATTAGAAGGGCTCTAGTTGTGGCTCAAATGGTAAAGAATATGCCTGTAATGCAGGAGACCTGGGTTTGATCCCTCAGTGGGGAAGATCCCCTGGAAAATGGAATGGCTACCTACTCCAATATTCTTGCCTGAAGAAGAGCATGGACAGAGGAGCCTGGCGGGCTACATTCCATGGGGTCACAAAGAATCTGACACAACTGAG
>NW_011490373.1:59221-59486 GCF_000754665.1 Bison bison bison | reverse complement strand
AGAAAGTTGCTAAGAGAGTAAACCTGAAATGTTTTCGCCCCAGACATACACACGCACAAAAGGTAATTTCAGGCAGACCTTGTTTTGTTTGGCTTCACTTATTGCATGTCACAGATAGCTTTTCTGTTTTTTTTTTTTTAATAAATTGAGAGTTTATGATAATCCCGCATCAAGTAAGTCTATCAACACCACTTTCCAACAGCATTTGTTCACTTCATTTCTGTATGGTCACAATTTGGTAATGCTAGAAATAATTTAAATTTTT
>NW_011490373.1:57996-59121 GCF_000754665.1 Bison bison bison | reverse complement strand
TTTTCATTATTATATTTGTTAGGGTAATGTGATCTTTATGTTACTATTGGAAAAAGATTATAACTCACTGAAGGTTCAGATGATGGTTAGCATTTTTTTTAGCCATAAAGATTTTTAAATTAGGGTCTGTACAGTGTGTTTTTTAGACATAATTCTATAATATAATGTAAACACAGCTTTTATATGTACAGAGAAACTAAAAAATTTGTTAAACTCGCTTTTTTGATATTCACTTTATTATGGCGGTCTGGAATTCAACCCACAATATATCCTAGTTATACAGGTAGGTGAGGTAATGGGTGTGTTAATTAACTCTTTTGTGGTAACTGTTTAGCATTATATACATGTATTAAATAGTCTTATTGTACACCTTGAAAGAAAGCGAAAGTGTTAGTCACTCAGTCATGTCTGACTCTTTGCAACCCTATGGACTGTATATATAGCCTACCAGGCTCCTCTGCCATGAAATTCTCCAGGCAAGATTATTGCAGTGGGTTGCCATGCCCTTCTGTAGGGAATATTCCTGACCTAGGTATCGAATGCAGGTCTCCTGCATTACAGGTAGATTCTTTATGGACTGAGCCACCAGGGAAGCCCATTGTACACCTTAAACTTATATAATGTCGTATGCCAATCATACGTAATAAAACTGGAAAAAAAGAAAGATTCAGTGAAGCTGGTATAGTTTTAATGGTGGTGATGGTATAAATTGATGTAACTCCTTTGGTAAGTAAGTTAGCAATATTAATTAAGTCATAGAATATGCATACCCTTTGACCCAGTAATTATAATACTAGAAATGTAATCTAAGTAAATAATCGAAAAATAAACAAAAAAGAAATTCTGTAAAACCAACTGTGTAAATTACTACTTCATATTTTCCTCATAATAGGAAAAAAATGTATCTAATCTAATTGTTTAACAAGAGGAAAACGGGTAAGCAAATTATAGTATATCTATACTGAATATTATGTAGTTATTAAATATGGTGATTAATAACATTTTGCACAAAGCTCATAATCTAGATGATTTTAAATGTGAACTTAGTGACATTTTAATAGTATTTAATAAGTTCCACATTCAGAGCATGAAAATTATCTTCTCTTCCCTACCCCCATTTTAACC
>NW_011490373.1:54915-57606 GCF_000754665.1 Bison bison bison | reverse complement strand
AAGATCCCTTGGAGGAGGCATTGCAACCCACCCCAGTATTCTTGCCTGGAGAATCTTCATGGACAGAGGAGCCTGGTGGGCTACAGTTCATGGGGTCGAGAAGAGTTGGACAAGACGGAACAACTAAGCACAGCAAGTACAACACAAGCAACAGTTATCTCCTTCTGTTCCTTATAATGGCTAACAACACTGCCATTCACTCAGGCACCTATCCTAGAAACCTGAGAATTATTTTTAATTCCTCTGTCCTCATCATCCTCACTGTCAAAGCAGTCATCTGCATTTTCTGACATGCACATTTTTTCCTTATGTCTACTTTGTATCAGGCCTTCTTTGTCTTTCAACTAGACTTTTAAAATAGCCTCTTACTTTGTTTGGGTTCCCAGTCTAGATTTTCTTTCTCCAGATCTTGAAAACACCTACTGTCAATCATTGTCTCAAAGTATAAATCTGATTATACTATTCCCTGATTCAAAATCTTTCAATGACTTCTCATCCCCTATAAAAAGTTTTCTTAGTACAGTATTCTAATTTTCACGCAATTTGACCTGAATGCAGGAGCATACTGGAGATGGCTCATAACAGCTTGCAGGAGCCCATTCTGAGCATCCTTTTCCAGTTCTATCCTCCAAAACCAATTAAAACACTTTTCCTCTGAGTGTTTCAAGACACCCTCCTCAACTACCAAGCTGAAATGTATCTTTCCCCTTGTCCTCCCAGAGAATAGTCCTTGTCCCTCTGATAAAAACTGGTATAATTGTTGGTCTTATTTGATGCTTAATTGTGTATGTTGCTGCTTCCTTTACAATTGTGTGAATATTTGTACAGCCTAGACAGTTTCATATTCATTCTGCTTTCCTCACCAGAACCCAACAGAATACATTGTACTATGGAAAGTGAATGACAATAATAATCATCATAATAATTGAAATGTAATGGACTGAAAAAAGCATGACTCATGATCTTATCTTATCATGGAGCAGACACTTGAAGATCTTTTAAATGACAAAGGGAAGAATAATACAACAGTTGAAAACAAAATAAATATTCCCTTTTTAGACTGTATCCCTATCATTTTCTCCAAACTCCATGATACAATATGATATTAAATATTTTTAGTGAACTTGCTAAAGAATTCTTTATATCACAAAATATTTTTCATAACAAATTGACAGTTATCCAGGCTCAAACAGTTATGCCTCCATTCCACTTTAGTTATTGTTGACATCTGCATTATATTTAGACAATTTAGAGTTACCATTATTCATTTTTCTACTCATTGTGTTAGTCAGTTGGTCAATTAGCATACCTGTCTTTTACTGCGGTGACAGTTTCAGAAGTACAGAAACGTGATTTATAAATGGGTTCCCAATACATTGCCCTTTGGATTCCACTGCTTTATCCACTTGGGAGTATAAAGTCTGCAGTTTTTAATGGAAATAATTTTAATTACATTTATATTATTGCAAAATCAATGGGTTCTCATTAACTAAAAAGCAAAGATGCGTATAAACAAAAAGAAGCAACAAAATGACCTACCATTTGATCTACCAGAGAGAAATACAGTTATATATCTTTCCTTTTGCATATATTTACTCATTCATTTAATTATCCATCAAATATTTATGTTCCAAGAACATTTCTAGGTCTTGGAGATAGACAACTGAACAAAATAGACAAGGCACCTCCACTAATGGAACTTAAGCTCTAGAGATGAATACAAACAATAAATAGTTTGCACATATCTTTACAAATACTAGATATCTTGTAAGAGATAAATAGAGTAGTGCCAGTAAGAGAATAGAAAGTATGGTGATGGGCTGTTAGATTAGACATAGTAGTCATGAAAGGCCTGTCTGAGAAAGTGACATCAAAGTAGATATCTAAATAAAAAGAGAGAGAAAGCCATATGGATATCTGAATGAAGGGCACTAGAGGCAGAGAATGTGCAAATGCAAAAAAAGTAGAGATTAACTTGTTACATTTAAAGAAGGATAAAAATATCAAATGTGTTTGGGGCACAGTAAGTGAAAGCACAGAAAGTGGAACACAGAAAGTGACTTATTAACAAGAGATGAAGTCTGGAATATTCTTGGTACCAGAATATGTAGTGACCTGTTAGCCACTTTAAAGACTTTGTATTGTATTTTAATTATTAAAATGGGAATACATTATAAAAATTTAAATGGGCATAGAACATAATCTGATATATATATCAGTTCAGTTCATTCACTCAATGGTGTCCAACTCTTTGCGATCCCATGAATTGCAGTATGCAAGGCCTGCCTGTCCATCACCATCTCCCGGAGTTCACTCAAACTCACCTCCATCGAGTCGGTGATGCCATCCAGCCATTTCATCCTCTGTCATCCCCTTTTCATCCTACCCCCAATCCCTCCCAGCTTCAGAGTCTTTTTCAATGAGTCAACTCTTCGCATGAGGTGGCCAAAGTACTGGAGTTTCAGCTTGAGCATCAGTTCTTCCAAAGAACACCCAGGGCTGATCTCCTTTAGAATGGACTGGTTGGAACTCTTTGCAGGCCAAGGGACTCTCAAGAGTCTTCTCCAATACCACAGTTCAAAAGCATCAATTCTTCAGTGCTCAGCTTTCTTCACAGTCCAACTCTCGCATCCATACATGACCATTGGAAAAACCATAGCTTTGACTAGATGGATCTTTGTTGGCAAAGTA
>NW_011490373.1:54515-54815 GCF_000754665.1 Bison bison bison | reverse complement strand
TCCTCTGCCTGTTCTAAAACCAGCTTGAACATCTGGAAGTTCACGGTTCATGTATTGCTGAAGCCTGGCTTGGAGAATGTTGAGTACCACTTTACTAGCATGTGAGATGAGTGCAATTGTGCGGTAGTTTGAGCATTCTTTGGCATTGCCTTTCTTTGGGATTAAGATGAAATCTGACCTTTTCCAGTCGTGTGGCCACTGATGAGTTGTCAAATTTGCTGGCATATTGAGTGTAGCACTTTGACAGCATCATCTTTCAGGATTTGAAATAGCTCAACTGGAATTCCATCACTTCCACTA
>NW_011490373.1:52556-52955 GCF_000754665.1 Bison bison bison | reverse complement strand
ACTTCCACTGTATAATCATAAGGGATTTGATTTAGGTCATACCTGAATGGTCTAATGGTTTTCCCTACTTTCTTCCATTTAAGTCTGAATTTGGCAATAAGGAGTTCATGATCTGAGCCACAGTCAGTTCCTGGTTTTTTTTTGTTTTGGGTTTTTTTGTTTGTTTGTTTTTGGCTGACTGTATAGAGCTTCTCCATCTTTGGCTGCAAAGAATATAATAAATCTGATTTCAGTATTGGCCATCTGCTGATGTCCATGTGTAGAGTCTTCTCTTGTGTTGTTGGTAAAGGGTGTTCTTTATGACCAGTGTATTCTCTTGGCAAAATTCTGTTAGCTTTTGCCCTGTTTCATTCTGTATTCCAAGGCCAAATTTGCCTGTTACTCCAGGTGTTTCTTGAC
>NW_011490373.1:50618-51522 GCF_000754665.1 Bison bison bison | reverse complement strand
GCAGTAAGGAAAAGGTAAAATAGTAGTACTGAGGTCAGAGAGCAAAGGAGAGGCAAAGGCAGGAGATAGGGCAGATATCCCTGGGCCTTTTAAGAAACTAGAAGATAGCAAGTCAGGACAGATAACATTGCCTTGTGAATGGTGCTTTGCCAGGAGATGTGAGATAGTCCAGGTGCTGACAGTGCTCACAGTGCTGGGAGATTGGGTCTTTTTATGGAACTCCAAATCCAGTCTAACCCCTCCAATGGCTGAAAGACCGCTAATTTTCAGAGCAACCATGATTTATAGGCTGCCAGTTTGCATACCTACAGCAGAGCTCTGGAGAAGGGGATTGGAGGAGATCAAGTTAAAGTGCTACAAACCCTGCCATTTTTTACCGTAGGTCAGCAGTTTTTCTTATATAAACCCTCAGATTATTGAAAACCTTTGATTAATGTCCAGAGTTCAGAAAACATTGATTTTGACAGTTTTTCCAGTATTTTCATTGCTTTTATAGAGGAACAGATTGTGGAGGTTCTTAGTCTACCATGCAGGAAGTCTTTACTTGTTCTAAAAGGTATACTTAGGATGGAGTGCTTTAATTGCCACCCATCTTAGTGTACTTGTGTATTTATCTTTTCACCTCTTCATGCATTGACCCCGTTATCAGTGTTCAATGACTCCCCTTACCTATGGTAATATTCGTTGTTCCAGTTTCTGTTTTCTCTGATATTAATATAACCTCTGCAGCTTTATTTTGATTTGTATTTGTATGGTATATATTTTCCCCATACTTTGGTTTTTATTCTATCTGTCTTTATATTTAAAGTGGATTCTTGTATGTATAACCATAAACCAGAGACACTGCAGTTTGGTTCCAGGTCATCACAATAAAGCAAATATTGCAGTAAAACAAGTCACATGA
>NW_011490373.1:49247-50518 GCF_000754665.1 Bison bison bison | reverse complement strand
GGATTCTCCAGGCACGAACACTGGAGTGGGTTGCTATTTCCTTCTCCAATGCATGAAAGTGAAAAGTGAAAGTGAAGTCGCTCAGTCGTGTCCAACTCTTCGCGACCCCATGGACTGCAGCCTACCAGGCTCCTCCGTCCATGGGATTTTCCAGGCAAGAGTACTGGAGTGGGGTGTCATCGCCAAGGGTGAATTGAAAGCAGGATGATGAATTGAAAGCAGGTTGATGAACCATCTCTGGACAGCTTTTGAGGGCAGAGTTGACAGAATTTGATAACAGAGCATGGATTATAAGTGAAAAGGAAGTCAAGGATCAATTCTAGGTTTGGGGCCAGAATAACAGGTTAAATGGAGTTGCTATTGGAAAATGAGCAGGCTTGAGTGAGAAAAACCCTGAATTTTAATTTTGGACATGTTAAGTTTATGATTTTTATTAGATAACCAAATGAAAATGTTAACTAGATAGTTGGATACAGAAATGCAGATTTAAGTGGATTGTCACTAGCTGGAAATAAAAAATTTGAGAATCATAAGTGGAAAGATGAGTTATAAAGTCATAGGACTTGGTGACTTCACCTAGAGAGGGGCAATAAATAGAGATGAGAAGATGTTCTGGGATGACCCTTGGAACACCCAATATTTAGAGATCTAAAAGAAATCTGAAGAAATTTTAAAAAATATATATAAGTCAAGGGAGTGGCATTGAAATAGGAATAAACCAATGGATTTGATATTGTAGACACCAATGAAGAAAATATTTTAACAAAGGAGTGATCAACTCTATCAAAAGAACTTAGATTGGCAGTTGAATTTGGCAATTATGGCACTTGGTGAAATTATTAAAATCATCTATGCTAGTTTAAACTTTTGGCATGTTATATTTAAATGTGAAGGCTTCCTGGGGGCACTAGTGGTACAGAACCTGCCAGCGAATTTAGGAGATGTAAGAGAAGTGAGTTCCATCCCGGGGTCCAGAAGATCCCTTGGAGGAGGGCATGGCAACTCACTCCAGTATTCTTGCCTGGGAAATCTTATGGACAGAGGAGCCTGGTGGGCTATAGTTCATGGGGTTGGAAAGATTCAGACATGACTAAGCAATTAAGCACACAAGGATAAAAGTTACTTCCTTTCCTTGGGATTGCAAAGACTCACGACTGAAGTGACTAAACAAGAACAAGAAATTTGCCATCTACTGTTCTGAGTGCTGTGGGTGGGGCACATAGAAATAAGACAAAAGTCTTAATATAGGGAGCTCATTCTAATGGGGAGAC
>NW_011490373.1:48690-49147 GCF_000754665.1 Bison bison bison | reverse complement strand
TGTGTGTGTGTGTGTGTGTGTGTGTGTGTGTTAGTTCTAGAAGGTTGTGTAAGTCTTCACAGAATTGTTAAACTTCAGCTTTTTGGCATCAGTGGTTGGGGCATAGACTTGGATTACTGTGATATTGAATGGTTTGCCTTGGAAACAAACAGATCATTCTTTAGTTTTTGAGGTTGCACCCAAGTACTGCATTCTGGACTCTTTTTTTCCTCTTCTTCTTATGAGGCCGACTCTACTTCCAAGGGATTCTTGCCCATAGTAGTAGATATAATGTCATCTGAATTAAATTCGCCCATTCCCATCCATATTAGTTCACTGATCCCTAAGATGTCACCATCTCCTGATTGACCATATCTAATTTACCTTGGCTCATGGACCTAATGTTCCAAGTTCCTATGCAATATTGTTCTTCTCAGCATCTGACATTACTCAGTAATGTGGGATGGTATAAAACAAG
>NW_011490373.1:47473-48590 GCF_000754665.1 Bison bison bison | reverse complement strand
CTTTTCCAATGAGTTGGCTCTTCACATCAGGTGGCCAAAGTATTGGAGCTTCAGTCTCAGTATCAGTCCTTCCAATGAATATTCAGGGTTGATTTCCTTTAGGATTGACTGGTTTGATCTCCCTGTTGTCCAAGGGACTCTCAGGAGTCTTTCAAACACCACAGTTCAAAAGCATCAATTCTTCGGCACTCAACCTTCTTTATGGTCCAACTCTCACATTTCTACATGACTACTGGAAAAATCACAGCTTTGACTATTTGGACCTTTCTCGGCAAAATGATGTCTCTTCTTTTTCATGTGCTGTCTATGTTTCTCATAGCTTTTCTTCCAAGGAACAAGCATCTTTTAATTTCAGGGCTGTAGTCACCATCCTCAGTGATTTTGGAGCCCAAGAAAATAATTTTTTCCCCATCTATTTGCCATGAACTGATGGAACTGGATGCCATGATATTAGTTTTTTGAATGTTGAGCTTTAAGCTGGGTTTTTCACTCTCATCTTTCACCTTCATCAAGAAGCTCTTTAGTTTCTCTTTACTTTCTGTCATTAGAGTGGTATCTGCATTATCTGAGGTTACTTATATTTCTCCTGGCAATCATGATTCCAGCTCATGGTTCATCCAGCTCAGCATTTCACATGATATACTCTGCATAGAAGTTAAATAAGTGAAGTGACAATATACAGCCTTGACATTCTCATTTCCCAATTTTGAACAGTTCATTGTTCTATGTCCAGTTATAACTGTTGCTTCTTGACCTGCATGCAGATTTCTAAGGAGGCAGGTAAGGTGTCTGGTATTCCCATCTCTTTAAGAATTTTCCACAGTTCATTGTGACCCACAGGCTTTAGTTAGTTAAAGGCTTTAGTGTAGTCAATGAAGCAGCAGTAGATATTTTTCTGGAATTCCCTTGCTTTTTCTATGATCGAATGAATGTTGGCCATACGATCTGTGATTCCTCTGCCTTTTATAAATCCAGCTTGAACATCTGGAAGTACTCAGATCATGTACTGTGGAAGCCTAGCTTGGAGAATTTTGAACATTACTTTGCTAGCATGTGAAATGAGTACAATTGTGTGGTAGTTTCAACATTCCTTGTCATTGCCTTTTCTTCGGATCGG
>NW_011490373.1:46409-47373 GCF_000754665.1 Bison bison bison | reverse complement strand
TGGCATACTGAGTGCAGCATTAACAGCATTATCTTTTAGGATTTGAAATAGCTCAGTTGGAATTTCATCACTTCCACTAGCTTTGTTCATAGTGATTCTTCCTAAGGCCCAGTTGGCTTCACAATCCAGGATGTCTAGCTCTAGGTGAGTGACTGAGGTTAACTACACCATCATGGTTATCTGGGTCATTAAGACTTTTTTTGTATAGTTCTTCTGTGTATTCTTGCCACCTCTTCTTAATCTCTTCTGCTTCTGTTATGTCCTTGCCCTTTCTGTTCTTTATTGTGCCTATCTTTGCATGAAATGTTCCTTTGGTATCTCTAATTTTCTTGAAGAGACCTCTAGTCTTTCCCATTCTATTGTTTTCCTCTATTTCTTTGCATTGTTCTTTTAAGGAGGCTTTCTTATCTCTCCTTGGTATTCTCTGGAACTGTGCATTCAGCTGAATATATCTTTCCCTTTCTCCTTTGCCTTTCACTTATTTTCTTTTCTCAGCTATTTGTAAGACCTCCTCAGACAATCACCTTTCCTTTCTGCATTTCTTTTTCTTTGGGATGGTTTTGGTCACCATGTCCCGTACAATGTTATGAACCTCCATTCATAGTTTTTCAGGCACTCTGTCAGATCTAATCCCTTGAGTCTGTTCATCACCTCTACTTTATAATCATAAGGGATTGGATTTAGGCCATGCCTGAATGTTTTAATGGTTTTCCTTACTTTCTTCAATTTATGTCTGAATTTTGCATTTGGGATTTCATGATCTGAGCCACAGTCTGCTCCAGGTCTTGATTTTGCTAACTGTATAGAACGTCTCCATCTTCGACTACAAAGAATGTAATCAATCTGATTTTGGTATTGGCCATCAGGTGATGTCCATGTTAGAGTTGTCTCTTGTGTTGGCGTTTGCTATGACCAGCGTGTTCTCTTGGCACAACTCTGTTAGCCTTTACCCTGCTTCATTTTG
>NW_011490373.1:45638-46309 GCF_000754665.1 Bison bison bison | reverse complement strand
TGGTGCATATAAAATTATGTTTACACTATACTGTAGTCTATTAAATGTGCAATAGCATTGTGTCTTAAAAAACAGTATACAAACCTTAATTTAAAGCACTTTATGGCTAGAAATGCTAACCATCATCTGACCCTTCAACGAGTCAGAATCTTTATCCAATGATAACATCCAACATCACTGATCACAGATGACCAAAGGAAATATGATAATAATGAAAAAGTTGGAAACGTTGTGAGATATACCAAAATGTGGCCTGGAGAAAAAAGTGATCAAAAGCTGTTAGAAAAATGGTGCCAATAGAATTCCCTGATGCAGGATTGCCAGAAACCTTCAGTTTATAAAAAATGCAGTATATATTAACATATTAAAGTTGTTGATGTTCAGTCACAATGTCGTGTCTCTTTGCAACCCCATGGACTGCAGCACACCAGGCTTCCCTGTCCTTTACCATCTCCAAGAGTTTGCTCAAACTCATGTCCATTGAGTTAGTAATGCCATCGAACCATCTCATTCTCTGTCGCCTCCTTCTCCTCCTACCATCAGTTTTCCAAGGATCAGGGTCTTTTCCAATGAGTTGGCTCTTCACATCAGGTGGCCAAAGTATTGGAGCTTCAGTCTCAGTATCAGTCCTTCCAATGAATATTCAGGGTTGATTTCCTTTAGGACTGTCT
>NW_011490373.1:44834-45168 GCF_000754665.1 Bison bison bison | reverse complement strand
ATAACATTCAGTGTATTTTTCACTTCAGGTATTTTTATCTCTACAGGTTTCATGTGACAGTTTTTTCTTCCCTCCTCATGCTCCTGTTTCTTTCTACCCACTTGAATATATGAAGCATATATGCATATATACACACACACACACACAAGCACGCACATATTAATTATTTTGACATATTTCTCAGCTAGTTCTATTATTTCTGAATTTTGAATTTGTTTTTCTATTGATTAATATTTCCTTTGTGGCTCAGACAGTAAAGAATCTGCCTGCAGTGCAGGAGACCAAGTTTGATCCCTGGGTCAGGAAGTTCCCCTGGAGAAGGAAATGGCAACCC
>NW_011490373.1:44372-44734 GCF_000754665.1 Bison bison bison | reverse complement strand
TTTTTTTTTCAATCCATATTTTGGTTCCTTTTAAGATACAACATAGCATTTTAAACTTACTACTCTCTACCTTTAAGTATGTAACTTCAGTATTGTGAAAAGACCTGAAAATAGTATATTTTCATTTTTTTGTCATTTTTGTATGACTTTGTAAAAATGAAAAAAAAGTAGTTATTTTATATTTAACACATATTTAGTATTTTTAGTGGTTTTCCTTTGTGTAGATAAAAATTTTTGTCTAATTTTTCTTTAGACTGAAGAACTTTTAACATTTCATGTAATATAAACATGATAGCATTGAATTCTATTGCTCAAAATGAGATGCTAGAAAAATTAAGACCCTGAAAATGTCTTTATTTTCC
>NW_011490373.1:43797-44272 GCF_000754665.1 Bison bison bison | reverse complement strand
AAGGAATTCTAGGTTTATTAGATTTTTTTTCTTTTAAGTCAGTTTTAAGATGTTGCTCTACTTGCTGCTGTCTTCATAATTTTGATGAGAAGTTTATTGTCATTTTTATCAGTGTTCCTCTGTATATGATGAGTCATTTAGCTCTGGCTGTTTTAAAATTTTTCTCTTTTTCACTGTTTTTCAGTAATTTGATTACTGAAATGTAATCAGTAGTGTGGTGGCTTTAGGTTTATTTTCCTTGTCATTTATTATATTTCTTAGATCTGTGAGTTTATAGTTTGTTTTCAGATTTGGAAAATATCCAGCCATTATTTCAACTTGTCTGACAGTTCACTGATGCTCTGTGCATAATTACCTTTCATTCTTTTTTCTCTATGTTCCTCAATTTGGATAAATTCTTTATGTGCCTCACTTTCAAATTTATCCAAATTTAGCATAGCAAGACTATTGCTATGTCTTCAAACCCACTGATATT
>NW_011490373.1:42450-43697 GCF_000754665.1 Bison bison bison | reverse complement strand
TTTGATCCCTGGGTCAGGAAGTTCCCCTGGAGAAGGAAATGGCAACCCTCTCCAGTGTTCTTGCCTGGAGAATTCCATGGACAGAGGAGCTTTTCAGGCTGCAGTCCATGGGGTCACAAAGAGTCAGATACAACTGAGTGACTAACACATAAACACACTTGCATGCTTGGGGAATTTTATCTTCTTAAATACTGATTTGTTGTTAAGTTTTAAATTGTGCTGAGTTCATTTTGAATTGCAGTTGAGTTACTTAGATTCTTTCAAGGCTTGCTTTCAATTTTGTTAGGTGTGATTCATAGCAACTTTTAATCTAGAGCTAATCTAGCTTCACTACTAAGGTGATGCCATTCTGAGAATTCAACCCTATGACCCATATATTATTAAGTTTTTCTTTTCTGATTTGCGGAAGGATGAAATATTCCTCATTGTGTGTGAACTTTAGTAACTGGTCTCTTTACTCTTCTTTGCTTGTTCTGTTCAAGACCTCAGGTAATTTTCTCTCATGTACGCGTACATACAACTTACCTGGTGACTCAGATCATAAAGAATCTGTTTGCAATGCAGTAGACACGGGTTCAGTCTGTGGTTGGGAAGATCCTCTGGAGAAGGAAATGGCAAACAACTTCAGTTTTCTTGCCTGGGAAATCCCATGGACAGAGGAGCCTGGTGACCTACAGTCCACGGGTTTGCAAAGAGTCGGACACAACTTAGCAACACAACAACAATGACAGTGCACAGATCAGTACTCAGCCAAGACATAAAGGTTCTTCTTGGCCTATCTGCAGAATCTTTTCATTCTCTTTATGCAGCTCCCTATTCTCCAGTGATATGTCCTAAAAATTGTCACCCCATTGGTCTTCCCAGGTTCTTAATTTATATTTTCTTAGATCAGCAAGACCACAGTCCCTGTTTGGGGTCCCACTCCTGGAGATGTGGCCTAGAATCTGCTCCTAGGAAATAAATTGGTGAAATAATAATGTTACCTTGAAAAAAAAATAATAATGTTACCTTGTTGTCCTCCTGTTGGGTATCACATTCCTGACTGTCTGTTGTCCAGTGCCTGAAAATCTTTGTTTAATTTTTTTTTTCTCTTTTCCTATTGCTTAAAATAAGAGGATCAATCTGATTCTTGTTAGTCCATTTTGGCTGACACTTATTTTGAAATGATCTCTCTGGCTGCTATGTTAAGAGTAGACTAAAGGAAAGAAGGAGTGCAGCAGGGAGAACAATCAGGAGGCTGTTATGTA
>NW_011490373.1:38542-42350 GCF_000754665.1 Bison bison bison | reverse complement strand
AAACTAAAATATTTCTTTAATATTTATTTTCTGATTTACTTCATGATTATTAGTTTACTTGAATTTTCTAGTTCTTTTTAACTAGTCACTTATTTTCTTAGAAAATTGTCCATTTGATTGGAATTTTTAAATGTATTAGCATAGAGATATGAAATATTTTTTACTTCCTTAAATCTCTAACTCTGTAATTATACCCACTTTTTCATTTCTAAAAACGTATAATTTTTTTTTCTTTCTCTTATTCTCAACTGGATTTCCAGGGCTGTGACTCTTTTAACTCACATCTGTTACACAGTATGTAAAAGTTATTAGCCATACTAGAATGAGGAGTCCACATGACATGGAAAATTCCTTCAGAGTTATATAGAGAGTAAAAGTATGTCCTATGAATGTACGGATTCATTCTAGAAATATTTTTGACTTGGCTCTATATCCAGACTTGGAATAGAAAAGAAGAAAAACAAAAATCTTACATATGCACAGCACTTCATAGTTTATACAATGAACAGTCACATTATTTTCCTTGAGTATCTTAGCACCATGAAAACCATTTTCCTCAGTATTTTACAGAGTACAAACATACTCAGAATGGTAAATTCTTTTGAGATAATATATCTATTAAATGGCAAAACCTATAATATTTTTTTGCCAATAGCCTTCTGCTTTCTGTGTAAGGGAGTATGTATATAATGATTTGTGTGAGTGTATATATAGATGTTTATAGTTATTTATAATTTTCTTATATTTTGGCATTAAAATATGGACTGGGATTATATTTCATAGAATCACAGTATGGATGATAATAAAAAATCTCTGATTCTGTATAAAATAATTTTCATCTATTGGCCAGTTCAGAAATTTCTACTCTTTTTTTTTTTAAATTATCTATTATAAAATCTTTTTTGAATGTTAAGTTCTAATTAAGTATAATGCAACTATTTGTTATAAAGTTGGAGTAATTTGAAATAATTATCTAAACCATTGTACATCTCTGCTTTATATGTTTATTTCCCCATGGATCTGAATGGGAATATTTGTGAGTGAAATGAAAAGAACACAAATTATTTTGAAGAATATTGGAGTAAAATTTGATTCTAATGACAGAGAATAGTGAGAAGGAAGAGAAGGAAAGACATATTTGATTTTATCAGGTCCCTATGTGCATTTATTCTTATTGAGTGTTGTTAAATAGGAATCTTAGAACAGGACAAGGTAGCATGCATCCACAGATGAGATAGTAAGTTAAAATTAGAAAGATCCATTTTGAAAATTATCTTTTAAAATGATAGCAGTCTTGTATTCTAAGGCACAATTTGGTTTCCATGCTTGTGTTCGGGTTGTTGCAGTTTAGAGTTGCCACATGTGACTAATTCAATAGAAATTTTAATTTATGAAAAATTGCTCTATACCAGACAGATAGTGCTCCCTTTTCAGCCATCTCATAGAGAATTTTATGCTATCATAAGGTATCAAACAATAAAATCATTTTATTGTAATTTGGAAAAGACACCTAACACTTGAATCTGTGAGTAAGAGAATGCAATTTGCAGAGAATAAAGCATTGTACAGCATTTTAAAAATAAAGAAAATAAAGCATTTTAAATTCTGATATATTCTCTTTGCCAATTTAAGACTATTTCCAAAAGTAAAGCACCGGACTCTCATTTCACATTGTGCCATGTACATCTGGTTATGTTTAGTTAACATGAAGAGAACAAAATGACCTAAAATTCTTGGTATTTCAGACAAAGAGATCATCGAGGTCCTCTTAATTGAAAATATTTGCTTGCTTTGTTTATAACTCTCCAGGACAGTACATAAGACTCACTCACTTGTACATTCAGTAGCTAGAAGCTGGTATATTATATGAACCAGCAAGGGGAGGTTGGTTTACATTGAGATAAGCATCAGGCCACATTAAGTATTCTCACTGAGATGACTACATTAGATCAATAATAGGGAATAGTTGACCTCATTAGCAATGTGTCACAGCTAGAGTGACGATGATAGGTGACAATTCTCAGAAATGTTTGATTAGGCAAATTTCTATTATAAACGTATTCCTAGAAACACACACACACCACTTTAAAATAAAAGGTACACATGTTGAAAATAATTTAATGAAAATAAGAACTTTTTTATTAAAGCAAAAAAAAAAATATCCAAATTTGCTTATCTCTGCCTGTTCTTTTTGCCAATAACTCTACCAGCTGGCCTGTGGGAGATGTTTGTAAATGTTTGCATTTCCCTTATGTCCCCTCCAAACCTTTGTTTTCACCACAATAATGAAAGGAACAAATGTTCACATTTTCCAAAGGTTTACCATTTTCAAGAAAAACACACAAGCTCATCTGAAATAAATGAATGTTCACTTGCTGTTAGGTAGCCAAATACAAACAGATGTTTAACTTTTGTGAATTAACTTTTTTGTGTGTTTGTTTCTGGGCTTGATGCCACTTAGAAGCATGCATTTTGTTTTTAGACAAGGATTGAGTCTTGATATCAGAATACTGTGTCATGAAAGGGACGATTAAGCAGTCGTATCCTGACTTATCCTAAAGGTATTGCACTTCATGATGTTTGAGAGTTTAAGAACAAATTCTGTGTCCTCTCAAGTAGCTGTAGAAAGAGCATCCCTAGACAGGAGGCCTAGACTCTACTCCTTTGCCACTAACACCTTATGTGACCTTGAGTAATGATCTTCCCTCTCTAGATCTTAGCTTCCTGTGTGTATTATTTTATGTAAATCTAAAGCCTCCATTTGTGTCTTAATCCTCATGGGGAAAATATTAACTGCTTAAAATTAATTACAAGTAAAATCTTAATACATGAATTCATCTTTATTCTCTTTATCAATATGTGCAACAACTTTATTTGCATGGTTTGCAATAAGTTTAAAAAAAGGTTCCAGTGAGAGAGATGATGCCCCTGGGAAAAGGAGGCAGCTTGAGTGCTATAAGGAGAAGCTTTGGAGCCAGACTTCTGGGTGCAAATCGCAGTCTCTTCTACTTCCCATCTGTGTGAAAAGGGGGAAGTCCCTTAAATCCTCTGGAAGCTTAGGACATTTCAATTTTTTCATCTGTAACTTGAATATAGTGATAATACCTACTGCATGTGGTGGTTGTAGGAGTTAGATGAGAGAATAGTTAATATAAGTAATAATTTCTTAGAAGAGGTAGCTCTAATTTCTCTGCAATACTATTTGATATGCCAAGAAATTCAAAATCACATAGATAATTATGAGGAAAAGATATGCTTCAAAGTTAGTGATAAGAAGTGCAGTTATGTTAGGTCCACTATCATCCAACAATACTATCTTTCTACCATCATCTAATGGCCTTCCCTGGTGGTTCAGAGGTACACAATCCACCTGCCAGTGCAGGAGACAGAGGAGATGTGGGTTCAATCCCTGGGTGGGGAAGATCCCCTGGAGTAGGAGATGGCAACCCACTCCAGTATTCTTGCTTAAGAAACCCCAGGGACAGAGGAACTTGGCTGGCTACAGTCCATGGGACTGCAAAGAGTCAGATGCGAATGTGCATGCACACACACACAGATTAGATATATAGATGTATCTCCCAGGGAAGATCCCCTAGAGAAGGGAAAGGCTACCCACTCCAGTATTCTGGCCTGCAGAATTCCATGTACTGTATATAGTTCATGGGGTCATAAAAAGTCAGACACGACTGAGCAACTTTCACTTCACTCCCAGTCGTTCTGTTCCTATGGCAATCCCTGAGTAATACAGGGGCCTAGACCGTTATCGCAACTGTCTGCCTGGCACAAACATTGTTTTCTCTACTAAAAA
>NW_011490373.1:31441-38442 GCF_000754665.1 Bison bison bison | reverse complement strand
AAAAAAATAAAATAAAATAGAGAGGGCAAGAGAGAAACAATAGATAACATATGGATCTATTTGCAGCTGGTGTTGAATTGATGGCAGCAATGCACTTTATTCAAGGATGGGGGAAATGCTGGCAGACTTTGGTGAAGCTATTCCCTTTTTCCGGGTACCTAGAAGAGAGCTGCACATAATCTTGCTCATGTTTCTTTTGTTTGTCAATTACTTTGTAAGAGAGGTAAAAAGGAAAATTCATCCTGGCATTTTAATCATTTTTCTGTAACTTATTTAAATAGTATTTTATAGATTTGGTGCCTTATTTTACTAAACTTTTTTTTTGGTCTTGGCACTGAATAGACTATATGGATCTTACCTTGTCTTCCTCTTGTGCCAGAGCCCTGAGAGTCCAGACAGTATTCAACATAAATCCTCTAATTGTGAATGCCTCCTAGAAGGCAGCAGAGTCACCAGGCATGTCAGTACTGCCATTTCTTTCACTGCACATACTGACCCACTATAAGCTCAGTTTTCACATAATCGGGAATACTTTGTATGATTTGTTGTATACTGTACCTATAGATTAGCTGTTGGGCATTTCAAGGGAGAGTTCTCTTCAATTTTGACATAAACTGATATAGCAAATGTAAATCTCAGTCCAAACATTTAAGTATGCAAGAAAAATTACCTTTCTTATTCCTCTCAAATCAACTCATTGCTGACATTGAGGCCATGTGCTTCTGGATTGGTATGAAATTCCGTCTGAATTATTACTGCTCTCCCTTTGTCAGAATAATAGGAGAATCTGTACAACCTCAGAGTTTTCCAGGAAAATATTTATAACCACCACTACCACAAAAATTCACAAATATATAAAAATTAATTTGTGCCAAGAAATGTTGCATGTGGTTTTATATATTAATATGAGGGGTTTTAACTCAGGTCTGTTACACTATGTTATGGGCTGAGTTGTGTCCCTTTCCCCTGCAAATTCCTATGTTGATACCCTAACCACTAGATACTTCAGAATGTGAGTGTATTCAGAGATAGGGCCTCTAAAGTTAGTTAAGATAAAATGAGCTCACAAAACTGGGCCCTACTCCAACATGATTTGCGTCCTTATAATAAGAGATTAGGACACAAACACATATAGGGAAGACCATGTAAAGATTCACATAGAAGATGGCCATCAACACACCAAGGACAGAGGCCTCAAAAGAAATCAAGCTTACTAACACCTTGGCCAGGACTTTTAGTCTCCAGAACTATGAGAGATAACTTTCTGTAGTTTCAGCTCCACAGTCTGTGGTATTCTGTAATAGCAGTCCCAGCAAACATGCTCCAAAGCCTATGACCTTCCATTTACTACTCTTAATCCTTTTCTCACCCCTCCTCTTTTATATAAAAAAAAGCCCCTTATAATTTATTCTGATAATGGTGACAAAGATTCAAAGAGATTTTTCACATTATTTTAAAAAATAAAGTCTTTATTTTGGAATAATTTTAGATTTACAGAAAATAATACAAAAATCAGTACAAATTTCCTTATACCATACACCCCTCATGGTAATATCTTACATTATTGTGGTGCCTTGGTAAAAACTAAGAAACCAACATTATTACTAACTAAACTTCCAGATGTCATTTGTATTTCACCAGTTTTTCCACTAATGTCCTTTTTCTTTTTTTTCTGTTCCAGGATTCAATCAAGGATAGCATATTTCTTTTAGTCATCAATTTCCTTAGGCTGGTCTTGGTTGTGATAGTTTCTCAGTCTTTCCTTATTTTCCTTGATATTGACAGTTTTTAAAAAGGACTGGTCAAGTATTTTTAGAATGTCCCTCTGTTGAAATTTGTCTAATTATTTTCTTATTATTATACAGAAGTTAGTGATTTTCAGAGGAATGCCACAAAGTTAAAATCCCCTTTCCATCACACCATATCAGGAGGTACATGGTATCAACATGACTCATCACTGGTAATGTTATCCTTGATCACTTGCTCAAGATAGTTGCAATGGACTGAAGGTTTGTCCCTCTACAAAATTCATATGTTGAAACACAGAAGAGGGCTCTCACCAGAACCCAACCATGTTTGTACTTTATTCCTGGACTCCTAACCTCCAGAACTGACTGTGAGAAATAGATTTCTGTCATGTGCAAGTCAACTCTCTTACTACGGTTCCTGTTACAGCAACCTAAACTGAGTAAGACAGTAATCTTTGCTAGGTTTATCCATTATAACGTTATCATTTTCCCTTTTCTGTACTCTGTTCTTTGGAAGATCATCACCGAATCCAGCTCACACTCAATAGGAATGGGGGAATAAACTCCGTCTCCAGGAGAGAATAGCATAGTGAAATGTTGTTGCTGAACCATGAAAGATGCTGGGATTCTTGGCCTCTGGAGGAGAAGAATTCAATCCGGGGCCAGAGATGAGGCTTGATCGCTCAGAGCTTTTGTGTAATAGAGTTTTATTAAAGTATAAAAGGGATACAGAAAGCTTCTGACACAGACATCAGAAGGGTGCAGAAAGAGTACCCCCTTGCTAGCATTAGAAATGGAGTTATATACCTTTTAATTAGTTATTGCAATGAATCAAAAGAACGTCTCAAGTTTGTGAAAATTTTACCAGACCCACTCCCACAATTTACATTTTAGGATAACAAGATTAGAATTTAACAATAGAAAGATCCTACCAGACCCACTCCCATAATATACATTCTAAAATATCAGGATTACTCAGGAGGTTTTCAGGAAGGAGAAACTGTCCTCAAGCAGGATAGATTGTTGTTGTATAATCACTAGTACAGAGTTTAAACTGAGTTGTGTAATTGACTAAGACTAAGGAATGTAGACAAAAAAGTGTGTCCTTTCCTCCTCCTTGAGACCCCTCTCTCCTTGGGGCCCCCCAGGCTTCTTATCAACCTGCCTAGGAATTTACTCTCTCAATAGGCATATACTATTTGGGTCATCTTTCCATTGAACACCTGTCTGCTATCACATTGGTTCTAGTTCTGTCACCTCATTCCTTCTTTTTACTGACCCACTATAATCTCATAGCCTCCAGAATGAAAGTCACAATCACAGAAAGCTAACCAAAATGATCTCATGGATCAGGCCTTGTGTAACTTAATGAAATTAAGAGCCATGCCATGCAGGGCCACCTAAGATGAATGGGGCATGGAGAGTTCTGACAAATTGTGGTCTGGGCCATGGTGGAGAGTTCTGACAAAATGTGATCTGTGTATTAGTGGAGAGGTCTGACAGAACATGGTCCACTGGAGAAGGGAATGACAAAACACTACAATATTCTTGCCTCAAGAACCCCATGAACAGCATGAAAAGGTAAAAAAAAAATGACATGGGAAGACAAGCCCACCAGGTGGCTAGGTGTCCATCTACTGGGGAAGAACAGAGAAATAGTTCCAGAAAGAATGAAAAGAATGGGCCAAAGCAAAAACAACACTCAGTTTTGGATGTGCCTGGTGGTGAAAGTAACGTCTGATGTTGTAAAGAACAATCGTGCATAGGAACTTGGAATGCTAGGTCTACGAATCAAGGTAAATTGGACGTAGTCAAGCAGGAGATGGCAACAGTGAACATCGACACTTTAGGAATCAGTATGCAAAAATGAATGGGAATGGTTGAATTTAATTCAGATGACCATTATATCTACTACTGTGGGCAAGAATCCCTTAGAAGAAATGGAGTAGATCTCATAATAAACAAAAGAGTCTGATATGCAGTACTTAGGTACAGTCTCAAAAACGACAGAATGATCTCTGTTCTTTTCCAAGGCAAACAATTCAATATCACAGTAATCCAACTCTATGCCCCAAACACTGATGGTGAAGAAGATCAAGTTTAACAAATCTGTGAAGACCTACATGGCCTTCTAGAACTAATACACACACACACACACACACACACACACACACACAAAGATGTCCTTTTCATCATAGGGGATTGGAATGCAAAGTGAAGCCACTCAGTCGTGTCCGACTCTTTGCGACCCCGTAGCCTGTAGCCTACCAGGCTGTAGCCTGTAGCCTACCTGTAGGCTCCTCTGTCCATAGGTTTTCCAGGCAATAGTACTGGAGTGGGTTGCCTTTCCTTCTCCAGGGGATCTTCCCAACCCAGGGCTCAAACCCAGGTCTCCCGCATTGTAGACAGACGCTTTACCATCTGAGCCACCAGGGAAGTCCCAATGGAATGCAAAGGTAGGAAATCAAAAGATATCTGGAGTAACAGGCAACTTTGGCCTTGGAGTACAAAATGAAGCAGGCCAAAGGCTAGCAGAGTTTTGCCAAGAGAACACACTGGTCATACATAGCAAACACCCTCTTCCAACCACAAAAGAGATAACTCTACGCATGGACATCAACAGATTGCCAATACCAAAATCAGATTGATTATATTCTTTGTAGCCAAAGATGGAGAAGCTCTATACAGTCAGAAAAATCAAGACCTGAAACTGACTGTAGCTAGATCATAAAGTCCTTATTGCAAAACTCAGACTTAATTTGAAGAAAGCAAGGGAAACCAGTAGCCCATTCAAGTATGACCTAAATCAAATCCTTTATGATTATACTGTGTAGGTGACAAATAGACTCAAGAGACTATATCTTATAAAGTGCCTGAAAAACTATGGACAGGGGTTCATAACATTGTACAGCAGGCAGTGACTGAAACCATCTTAAAAAAAAAGAAATGCAAGAAGGCTCAAATGTTGTCTGAGGAGGCCTTAAAAATAGCATAGAAAAGAAGAGAAGTGAAAAGCAAAGGAGAAAGGGAACGGTATACCCAAGTGAGTTCCAGAGAATACCAACGATAAGAAAGCTTTCTTAAGTGAACAATGCAAAAAAAACAAGAAAACAAAAGACTGGGAAAGACTAGAGATCGTGTTAAAAAAAAATTGGTGATACTGAGGGAATATTTCAGGCAAAGATGTGCACAATAAAGAACAGAAATGGCAAGGACTTAACAGAAGCAGAAGAGACAAGAAGAGGTAGCAAGAATACACAAAACTATACAAAAAAGGACTTAATGACCCAGACGACCATGATGGTATGATCACTCACCTAGAGTGAGACATCCTGGAGTGTGAAGTCATTTGGGCCTTATGAGGCATTACTATTAACAAAGCTAGTGGAGGTGATGGAATTCCAGCTGAGCTATTTCAAATCCTAAAAGATGATGCTGTTAAAGTGCTGCAATGACTTGGGAAACTTGGAAAACTTAGCAGTGGCCACAGGACTGGAAAAGGTCACTTTTCATCCCAATCTCAAAGAAAGATAAGACCAAAGAATGTTCAAATTACCACACAATTGCACTCATTTTGTATGCTAGTAAGGTAATGCTCAATATCCTTCAAGCTAGGTTTCAACAGTACTTGAACTGAGAAATTCCAGATGTACAAGCTGGATTTAGAAAAAACATAAGAATCAGAGATCATATCGCCAACATTCATTCAATCATAGAAAAAGCAAGGGAATTCCAGAAAAACATCTACTTCTGCTTTATTGAGTACACCGAAGCCTTTAGCAGTGTGGATCACAACAAACTGTGGAAATTTCTTAAAGAGATGGGAATACCAGGCCACCTTACCTGCCTCCTGAGAAATGTGTATGCAGGTCAAGAAGCAGCATTTAGAATTGGACACAGAACAATCGACTGGTTCAACATTGGGAAAGGTGTATGTCAAGGCTGTATATTGTCACCCTGCTTATTTAATTTCTGTGCAGAGTACATCCTGCAAAATGAAGGGCTGAATGAATAACAAATTGGAATCAAGATTACTAGGATAAATATCAATAACCTCAGACATGCAAATGATACCACTCTAATGGCAGAATGTGAAGAGGAACTAAAAAGCCTCTTGATGAAGGTGAAAGAGAAGAGTGAAAAAGCTGGCTTGAAACTCAACATTCAAGAAACTAAGATCATGGCATCAAGTCCCATCACTACATGGTAAATGATGGGAAAAAGTGGAAGCAGTGACAGATTTTATTTTCTTGGGCTCCAAAATCACTGCAGATGGTGACTGAAGCCATAAAATTAAAAGATGCTTGATCCTTGGAAGAAAAACCATGACAAACCTAAACAGCATATTAAAAAGCAGAAACATTACTTTGCAGACAAAAGTCCATCTAGTGAAAGCTATGGTTTTTCCAGTAGTCATGTACTGGACCGTAGAGAATGTTGAGTCCTAAAGAATTGATGCTTTTGAACTTCAATGTTGGATAAGCCTCTTGAGAGTTCCTTGAACAACAAAGATATCAAACCAGTCAACCCTAAAGGAAATCGACTGTGGATATCCATTGAAAGAGCTCATGATGAATCTCCAATATTTTGGCCACCTAATGCGAAGAGCTAAGTCATTAATAAAGACCCTGATGTTGGTAAAGATTGAAGGCAACAGAAGAAAAGGGTGGCAGCGGTTGAAATGGTTAGATAGCATCACCAACTCAATGTACATGAGTTTGAGCAAACTCCAGGAGACAGTGAAGGACAGAGAAGACTGGCGTGCTGCAGTCCATGGGGTAACAAAAAGTCAACTGAGCAACTGAAGGACAGCTTTTTGTGGATAATACCTTGGATCATTTTCTCATCAGAAGCCACCTATGTCATCATTATCTTAGCATGTTTCTCTACATTATGTGACAGTTAAATAATATAACACTAATGGTGGTTTACTTTATTAGCTGAATCACACCACATTTGAATTTCAGAAGATTTCAGTTCAGTTCAGTCAATCAGTCGTGTCCAACTCTTTGCAACCCCATGGACTGCAGCATGCCAGGCCTCCCTGTCCATCACCAACTCCCAGAGCTTACTTAAATTCATGTCCATTGAGTTGGTGATGCCATCCAACCATCTCATCCTCTGTCATCTCCTTCTCCTGTCTTCAATCTTTCCCAGCACCAGGGTCTTTTTCAATGAGTCAGCTCTTCACATCAGGTGACCAAAGTATTAGAGTTTCAGCTTCAGCATCAGTCCTTCCAATGAATATTCAGG
>NW_011490373.1:31078-31341 GCF_000754665.1 Bison bison bison | reverse complement strand
CCTTGCAGTCCAAGGGACTCTCAAGAGTTTTCTCCAACACCACAGTTCAAAAGCATCAATTCTTCAGCACTCAGTTCAGTCACTCAGTCGTGTCTGACTCTTTGTGACCCCATTAATTGCAGCACGCCAATCATTCCTGTCCATCACCAACTCCTGGAGTTCACACAAACTCACGTCCATCGAGTCGGTGATGCCATCCAGCCATCTCATCCTCTGTTGTCCCCTTTTCCTCCTGCCCCCAATCCCTCCCAGCATCAGAGTCT
>NW_011490373.1:28277-30978 GCF_000754665.1 Bison bison bison | reverse complement strand
AAAAATGGACTGGTTGGATCTCCTTGCAGTCCAAGGGACTCTCAAGAGTCTTCTCCAACACCACAGTTCAAAAGCATCAATTCTTTGGTGCTCAGCTTTCTTCACAGTCCAACTCTCACACCCAGCACTCAGCTTTCTTTATAGTCCAACTCTTACATCCATACATGACTACTGGAATAAACTAGCCTTGACTAGATGGACCTTTGTTGGCAAAGTAATGGCTCTGCTTTTTAATATGATAAATCTTCTGAATATGCACCTAATATGCCAGCAAATTTGGAAAACTCAGCAGTGGCCATGGAACTGGAAAAGGTCAGTTTTCATTCTACTCCCAAAGAAAGGCAATGCCAAAGAATGTTCAAACTACCACATAATTGCACTCATCTCACATGTTAGTAAAGTAATGCTCAAAATTATCCAAGCCAGGCTTCAACAATATGTGAACCGTGAACTTCCTGATGTTCAAGGTGGTTTTAGAAAAGGCAGAGGAATCAGAGATCAAAATGTTGGATCTGCTGGATCATCAAAAAAGCAAGAAAGTTCCAGAAAAACATTTATTTCTGCTTTACTGTCTATGTCAAAGCCTTTGAATGTGTGGATCACAAAATCTGTGGGAAATTCTGAAAGAGATGGGAATACCAGACCACCTGACCTGCCTCCTGAGAAATCTGTATGCAGGTCAGGAAGCAACAGTTAGAAATGGACATGGAAAAACAGACTGGTTCCAAATAGGAAAAGGGGTATGTCAAGGCTGTATATTGTCACCCTGCTTATTTAACTTATATTCAGAGTACATCACGAGAAACACTGGGCTGGATGAAGCACAGGCTGGAATCAAGTTTACCAAGAGAAATATCAGTAACCTCAGATATGCAGATTATACCACCCTTACGGCACAAAGTGAAGAAGAACTAAAAAGCCTCTTGATGAAAGTGAAAGGAGAGTGAAATATTCAGAAGATTTAGGATAGCTTTTTATAAACAAAATGAGCAGCTCTAATAATAGATATTTTAATCACAATGACAGAAAAAGAAACTAGCCCCAGGTAGCAAATCATTTATTTTCTGTGTCATTTAGGAATATTTGAGAATTATCTTGCATTTTCTCTATTAAGATGTTTTTACTTAAAGTAGTTACTATACATTTATAATTTTGTCATCTTTTCCTAAAAGAATATGCTTATTTCTTTATTCTACTTTATGAAAGTTACTGTAAGCTTAAATCAACATTAAAATCTTCAAATGAATGCACTACAAGCTCTGTCATCCTTTTAATGATTTAGCTCTGAGTAGCTCTCAATTGAAAGTTTATAGATATGGGTGATGTTCAACTCTTTGTATGTTCTGCTCTGCAAATTTTAAAAGATACCTTAAGATATTGCGGATTGACAAATGAAATGTTATTCTTTGAAAGAGAAGGCTACATTAGACTGCTGTTTATGTCATAATAGTGATGGATTATATTAATTACATATGTAAAGAGATACTTGATAACAAGAAATAGCTGGGATTAAATCATTTACAAGTATATAAAGCTATCTGGATGCTTCAGACATGCTTTTAAAAATGAGTCCCTTCTTTCTGTGATTTGTGGGAACAAAAAGTTTGCAAGGTTATGAATTAACTTTCCAATCTGTCATCACTGTATTACAGAGAGATTTGCAAGGCTCAAAGCAATATTTCACTCTCAGTTGAAAATCCACATAAAGGGCACATTCCCCTGCTTCTGTTCCTTACATGGTTAGTGCAGCAGTAGAATGTGGCACACTGGTTTTATGGTGCATTTTCAAGCTGTTTGTTGATGAAAAGCAAGTTAAATTTGGAAGTTAAAACTATGAAAGTGTCCAGGTATTTCTATAAAGGAACTCATGAACTGATAAAATATAAATGATATTTTTTTGCAATCATAGTACAACTATTATAGGGTCTTCTTAAGTTAGTTTAAAGAAGGCTTTTTTTCTTTTTTTAATTTTAAACATCTAAAGCTTCTCTCCTACCCTCAGTGCCCTCCCATTTTTGTCTCTGTATATTTGTTTCGTTCATTGATCCATTTATTCATCCCTCAAATATATATTGAGCACTGATGATATTCCAGGTACTATGCCAGATCTTGGAGATTCAGCAGTGAATCTGATACATACAGTCTCATAATGGAGATGTAACTAGTATTAACCAGACAAAAGAATGAGTATAAAATGACAACAGAGTCAAGTGGCATTATGGCAAGTGATATAGATTTAGGATAGCTTCAGTTCAGTTCAGTTCAGTTGCTCAGTCATGTCCGACTTTTTGTGACTGTATGAATCACAGCACGCCAGGCCTCCTTGTTCATCACCAACTCCCGGAATTTACCCAAACTCATGTCCATCGAGTCAGTGATGCCATCCAGCCATCTCATTCTCTGTCGTCCCCTTCTCGTCCTGCCCCTAATCCCTCCCAGCATCAGGGTCTTTTCCAATGAGTCAACTCTTAGCATGAGGTGGCCAAAGTATTGGAGTTTCAGCTTTAGCATCAGTCCTTACAATGAACAGCCAGAACCGGTCTCCTTTAGGATGGACTGGTTGGATCTTGCCGTACAAGGGACTCTCAAGAGTCTTCTCCAACACCACCCTTCAAAAGCATCAATTCTTCAGTGCTCAGCTTTCTTCACAGTCCAACTCTCACATCCATACATGACCACCAAAAACCATAGCCTTGACTAG
>NW_011490373.1:26673-27458 GCF_000754665.1 Bison bison bison | reverse complement strand
CTTGCCTGGAGAATCGATGGACAGAGGAGCCTGTGGGCTACATTCCATATGGTCACAAATAATTTGGCACAACTGAGCAACTGACCACCACCATCATAGTCCATGGGGTCACAGAGTCGGACCTCTTCTTTATCCATTCATCTGTTGATTGATATTTAGGTTGCTTCCATGTCTTGGCTATTGTAAATAATTCTGCTGTTAATATTGGGATGCATGTATCTTTTCCAATTAGTGTTTTGGGTGTTTTGTTTTTGTTTTTGTTTTTTTGATATATATCGAGGAGTGGAATTGCTGGGTTATATGGTAGTTCCATTTTCAGATTTTTGAGAAACCTCCATACTGTTTTCCACAGTGACTGTACTGATTTATGTTCTGAGCAACAATGTATGAAGGTTGGTTCCCTTTTCTCCAGATCCTCTCCAACATTTATTTGTGTTATTTTTGATGATAGCCATTTTGACAAGTGTGAGGTAATATTTCATTTTGGTTTAGATTTGCATTTCTCTGATGATTGGTGATGTTTAGCATCATTGAGTAGTTGGCCATTTGAATTCCCTCTTCAAAATAATGTCTATTAGTTCTTTGGCTCATTTTTAAATTGTCTGTTTTGATGTTGAGTTGTATGAACTATCTATATATGTTGGATGTTAATCTCTTATCAGTTGTATCATTTTGCAATATTTCCCCCCATTAAGTAAGTTGTCTTTTCATTTTGTCCATGATTTTCTTTGATGTGCAAACACTTTTATTTAGATCTCATTTGTTCATTTTTTTTTTAACTTCAA
>NW_011490373.1:25949-26573 GCF_000754665.1 Bison bison bison | reverse complement strand
ATGTTGTTCCATGTCCAGTTCTAACTGTTGCTTCCTGACCTGCATACAGGTTTCTCAAGAGGCAGGTCAGGTGGTCTCATATGCCCATCTCTTTCAGAATCTTCCACAGTTTATTTTGATCCACACAATCAAAGGCTTTGGCATAGTCAATAAAGCAGAAATAGATGTTTTTCTGGAACTCTCTTGCTTTTTCAATGATCCAGCGGATGTTGGCAATTTGATCTCTGGTTCTTCTGCCTTTTCTAAAACAGCCTGAACATCCAGAAATTCATGGTTCACATATTGCTGAAGCCTGGCTTGGAGAATTTTGAGCATTACTTTACTAGTGTGTGAGATGAGTGCAATTGTGCAGTACTTTGAGCATTATTCATTGCCTTTCTTTGGAATTGGAATGAAAACTCACCTTTATAACAGGATAATTTGAACAGACGTCACCTCTGTATTCTGTTTTACCCTTACTGAAGTCCTATTTATTTCCCTAGTGAACTAAAATCACTGAGAAAATGCAATAGTTTGTACCTCCAATTCCCCCATTGCTGAACTGTCCCCTGCTGCTGCTACCCACTAGTTTGTTCTCTATATTTTCATCTGCTTCTATTTTTATATTCACTAGTTTTGTATTTT
>NW_011490373.1:25122-25849 GCF_000754665.1 Bison bison bison | reverse complement strand
GATGTTAGAGAATGTTCTAATGTCATTACTTTACATGTAGCTATCCAGTTTTCCCAGCACCACTTATTGAAGAGACTCTCTTTTTCCACTGTACATTCTTGCCTCCTTTGCTATAGATTAGTTGATCATAAGTGCATGAGCTTATTTCTGGGCTTTTTATCCTGTTCCATTGACCTATGTGTCTGTTATCATCCTTTACCATACTCTTTTGATGACTGTAGCTTGGAAGTATAGTCTAAAGTCAAGGAGCATGATCTCCCCAGCTCTGTTCTTTCTCAAGGAAGAACAGTTCTTATGGGCATTTTATACCTCAGAAGATACAAGAAGACTATATCTAGAAATAGTCCAACCCTGTTTTGCTGCAATGCATACATATTCAATTTATTTTATGCACTCAGGTGGCCATCTTAAGACAGCCTATGAGGATATATGCTTGTCAACTCCAATCATCCTCAGATGCTGAAAGGAGATTCTTCTGATGGGCACTGGCATGCCCTACTTTAATGTGTCTCTCAATTTTTCATAATAATTTCCATAGGACTATGCCCCATATGAATATCCCTTTGATATGCCACTGTTCTGTTGTCCTTCTGCCTGACCATATGGCCAGAGCACTGGTCACTGCCAATGAGTAGGTTAACAACCAAAATATCATGACATGTAGCTTGCAATTCCTTCTACCCAGCTGATCTGTTTTTGTCTTCCTTGGTCATGGTGGCATCCTTCC
>NW_011490373.1:24148-25022 GCF_000754665.1 Bison bison bison | reverse complement strand
TTATTATAAACCACGACGTTCTTTGTTGGTTGACTGAGAGGTTTTTACAGGGTAATATCCAAGTTACAGCAAAATCCAGCAGCTTCTCATGGATTTCCAAAATCAGTGCTGGGGAAAGGAGACTCTCTGCTAATGAATATCCCTTCCTTATGTTCCCTCAGTAGCATGGTCCTATGTAAACCGTTTCCATTTTATTATGGAGTTTCTGGGCATTGATGTCTCCATTAAAGTTTCTCTCCAGCATCACCCAAGATATCACAAATATTTCAGGTTTAAAAGCTATTTATTTTTTCCCTTTACTCACAAGGATAGTTTCAATTAATATCCAACTACAGGCTAGTAATTGCCTCAAAAATGGAAATTCCCTAGTCCAAATCCCTAATGGTTATCACTGGGAAGCACTCACAGACTTTGCAGTAAACACCAGTTTGAGCTCCTTATAGATCTATCACATGGAAAATTTATTCATGCCAGCACTCGAGTCTATTCTATGCTGTGTAGACTTGCAATATTTTATTTGCTTTCATTTAGCATGCCCAATTAATATTGTTTGAGGGGCAGATTTATATGTTTTTTTTAATTATATTTTATTTTTTAACTTTAAAATATTGTATTGGTTTTGCCATATATCGAAATGAATCCGCCACAGGTTTACATGTGTTCCCCATCCTGAACCCTCCTCCCTCCTCCCTCCCCATACCATCCCTCTGGGTCATCCCAGTGCACCAGCCCCAAGAATCCAGTATCACGCATCGAACCTGGACTGGCGACTCATTTCATATATGATATTATACATATTTCAATGCCATTCTCCCAAATCATCCCACCCTCTCCCTCTCCCACAGAGTGCAAAAGACTGTTCTATACATCAGTG
>NW_011490373.1:22463-23172 GCF_000754665.1 Bison bison bison | reverse complement strand
GCTGTTTTGTTTTGTTTTAATATTAATCTTGATTAATTGGCCTATTGCCCTAAGTAATTGCAGGTCAGGTTTCTCATAGTAATTTTTGCCTTCTAGCATTTAACATTTCTCAGTGTTAGAGTAAATAGAGCAGACTTGTTTGGGACCCTTTAATGTTGGAAGAACCAGTAGAAGTCCCTTTGGTCCACCCAAACTTTGATCAGTTCAGTTCATTTCAGTCGCTCTGTTTTGTCCAACTCTTTCTGACCCCATGGACTGCAGCACCGCAGGCTTCCCTGTCCATAACCAACTCCCAGAGCTTGCTCAAACTCATGTCTTTCAAGTCAGTGATGCCATCCAACCATTTTATCCTATGTTGTCCCCTTCTCCTCCTGCCTTCAATCATTCCCAGCATCAGGATCCTTTTCAAGGAGTCAGTTCTTCACATCAAGTGGCGAAAGTATTGGCATTTCAGCTTCAGCATCAGTCCTTCCAATGAATATTCATGATTGATTTCCTTTAGGATGGACTGGTTGGATCTCCTTGCAGTTCAAGGGACTCTCAAGAGTTTCCTCCAACACCACAGTTCAAAAGCATAAATTATTCAGCATTCAGCTTCTTTATAGTCCAACTCTCGCATCCATACATGACTACCATAGTGAAAACCATAGCTTTGACTAGATGGACCTTTGTTTGCAAAGTAATGTCTCTGCTTTTTAATATTCTGTCT
>NW_011490373.1:21129-22363 GCF_000754665.1 Bison bison bison | reverse complement strand
TAGATATATTCCTAAGTATTTTATTCTTTTCGTTGCAATGCTGAATGGAATTGTTTCCTTAATTTCTCTTTCTGTTTTCTCATCATTAGTGTATAGGAATGAAAGGGATTTCTGTGTGTTAATTTTATATCCTGCAACTTTACTATAATCATTGATTAGTTCTAGTAATTTTCTGGTGGAGTCTTTAGGGTTTTCTATGTAGATGATCATGTCATCTGCAAACAGTGAGAGTTTTGCTTCTTCTTTTCCAATTTGGATTCCTTTTATTTCTTTTTCTGCTCTGATTGCTGTGGCCAAAACTTCCAAAACTATGTTGAATAGTAGAGGTGAGAGTGGGCACCCTTATCTTGTTCCTGACTTCAGAGGAAATACTTTCAATTTTTCACCATTGAGGATAATGTTTGCTGTGGGTTTGTCATACATAGCTTTTATTATTTTGATGTATGTTCCTTCTATTCCTGCTTTCTGGAGAGTTTTTATCATAAATGGATGTTGAATTTTGTCAAAGGCTTTCTCTGCATCTATTGAGATAATCATATGGTTTTTATTTTTCAATTTGTTACTGTGGTGTATTACATTGATTGATTTATATGTTTTCCATTTTGCAGAAACCATTCTTCAGGCAGAATGTATCACGGTATCCATCCCCAAGATACATTTAAGGTAAAAAATGACACAGCCCTTTCATATGAATTCTGTTCAAACATAGTTCTCCAAACTTTCACCTTAATACAATCACCCTTTGCATTAAAAATTCATCAACACATTTGGTTTTGCAATACTAGGCAAAGGAAGTATTCCCCAGTCAGACATAACATTTTTTCCTACAAAAGATTTAGGCAAAGGAGACGCAACTTATTTCCATAAAGACTGTTTAAACATCCAACTTTTGTAATTCTATCAACTTTTTCAATTTAATAGAAGCCCAGAAGGAAATGGCAACCCACTCCAGTATTCTTGACTGGAGAATCCCCATGGGCAGTGGAGCCTGGCAGGTTACAGTCCATGGGGTCACAGAGAGTTGGACATGACTGAGTGACTAAGCATAGCACAGCACACATGAGGGCTTCAGCAATATGTTTTGGTATCACAACACATTGGGGTTCTGTGTAAAGGATTACAAGAAAGGTCTCTTCTCCAGCCCCCTGACCAATTTTATCCACTCTTGTGTATTAACCTTTGAGTCTGTAGTGGAAGGTCAAGAGAAGGAACACTGGCTGGTTTTTTTTTTTTT
>NW_011490373.1:20179-21029 GCF_000754665.1 Bison bison bison | reverse complement strand
TACAAAACAAAAAGACATACAACTCAATTAAAAAATCAGCAAAGGATTAAACAGACATTCCTCAAAGAAGATATGCAAATTGACAATAAGCAGATGAAAAGATGCTCAGCATCATTAGTAGTTAGGGAAATGAAAAAGCAACCCGTAATGAAATACCACTTCATACCTAAGATGACTATAATAAAAACATTATACTAATAAGTGCTATCAAGAATGTGGAAAAATTGCAAGTCTTATACATCATTGTTGGTGTGAGTGTAAAATGGAAAACAGTTTGTTGATTACTCAAAAAACAAAACATACAATTGCTGTATGACCTAGCAGTTTCATTCCTAGGTACTTACCCATGAGAAAAGAAAACATTAGTCTACACAAGTATTTGTACATGAACATTCATAATGGCATTATTCATAATAGTCAAAAGGTGAAAAGAAGCAGCTATCCATCAATGAATGAATAAATAAATAAAATGTGATTTGAATATATAGTGAAATATTATTATTGTTCAGTCACTAAGTTTTATCTGACTCTTTACAGTCCCATGGACTGCAGCACATCAGACTTTCCCATCCTTCACTATCTCCCAGAGTTTCCTCTGTCAATGGGATTCTCCTGGCAAGAATACTGGAGTGGGGTGCCATTTCCTCCTCCAAGGGATCTTCCCGACCCAGGGATTGAACCTGCATCTCTTAGTCTCCTGCTTTGGCAGGTGTATTCTTTACCTCTAGCGCCACCTGGGAAGCCTGATAGTGAAATAATATTATAAAGCCTCTTGATGAAGGTGAAAGTGGAGAGTGAAAAAGTTGGCTTAAAGCTCAACATTCAGAAAGCGAAGATCATGGCATCTGGT
>NW_011490373.1:17458-19385 GCF_000754665.1 Bison bison bison | reverse complement strand
AAGGGGACGACAGAGGATGAGATGGCTGGATGGCATCACTGACTTGATGGACATGAGTCTGAGTGAACTCCGGGAGTTGGTGATGGACAGGGCGGCCTGGTGTGCTGCGATTCATAGGGTTGTAAAGAGATGGACATGACTGAGCGACTGATCTGATCTGATCTGATCTGATTCACCATTAAATGAGTGAAGTTCTAATACATGACACAACATGCATGAACCTTGAGCATTATGCTAAGTCAAACAAACAAGCCATGATATGACAGCTATTATATGATTCTACTTACATAGGAGAAATCTATAATAGGAAAATTCATAGAGACCGAAAGTAGATTATAGGTTACCAGTGGTTGGAGGTAAGAGAAGATGGGGAATCACTGCCTAATGGTTGTAGAGTTTTTGTTTGAGATGATGAAAAGTTTCAGAAATAAGTAGTATTGAGTTTGCACAACACTGTGAATGCAATTAATGCCACTGAAATGTACACTTAAAAGTGGTTAAGAAGAATATAAATCGGTAGAGCCACTATTGAAAAACTAACAAATAAATTTCAGAAAAAGAAACTTTCAAACCAATGTCCCTCATAAATATAGACATAAAATGTCTAATTTCTATGAACAAATAGGTAACAATACATAAAAAGTTTAATAAACCATGAACAAGTAGGATTTAATTACAAGAATTCACAGTTGGTTTAACATTTAAAAACTAATCACTATAATTCATCATATTCAGAGAACAAAACAAACCACATAGTCATTTTCTTAAGTACAAAGAAAATACAGGCATATCTTATTTTATTACACTTCAATTCATTGTGCTTTGTAGATATTACCTCTTTCCAAATTAAAGGTCTGTGGCAACCCTGTGTAAAGCAAGTCTATTGTCACCATTTTTCCAACAGTGTTTGCTCACATCATGTTTCTGTGTAACATTTTGGAAATTCTCATGATATTTCAATTTTTTTTTGCTATTATTATATGTGTGATGATGATCTGTGATGAGTGATTCTAATGTTACTATTACTTACTGAAGTCTCAGATAATGACTAACATTTTTTAGAAATAAGCTATTTTTTAATTTACATATGTACATTTTTTGACCTAATGTTATTGCACACTTAACAGACTACAGTACAGTGTAAACATAACTTTTATATGCACAGGAAAAAACTGAAAATTCATGTGAGTAGCTTTATTGTGATATTCACTTTATTATAGTGGTCTAAAACTGAACCTGCAAAATCCCTGAGGTTTGTCTGTATTAAACAAAATTCAAAATCATTCACGGTAAAGTGTGTTTGCTACATCATCAACCTCAGATATGTGGATAATACCACCCTAATGGCAGAAAGCGAAGAGGAACTAAAGAGCCTCTTGATGGGGGTGAAGGAAGAGAGTGAAAGAGCTGGCTTAAAACTCTCTCTCAAAAAAAAAACACTAAGATCATGGCATCCAGTCCCATCACTTCATGGCAATAGAAGGAGAAAACATGGAAGCAGTGACAGATTTCCTCTTCTTGGGCTCTAACATCACTGCAGATGGTATCTGCAGCCATGCAATTAGAAGATGATTGTTTTTTGGCAGAAAAGCTATGACAAACCTAGACAGTGTGTTAAACAGCAGACATCACTTAGCTGACAAAAGTCCATATAGTAAAAGCTATGGTCTTTCCAGTAGTCATGTATGGTTGTGAGAGCTGGACTGTAAAGAAGGTGAAGTGCTGAAGAACTGATGCCTTCAAACTGTGGTGCTGGAGAAGACGCCTCAGAGTCCCTTGGACAGCAAGGAGATCAAACCAGTCAATCTTAAGGGACATCAACCCTGAATATTCATGGGAAGGACTCATGCCAAAGCTGAAAATTCAGCATTTTGATCATCTGATGCGAACAGCTGACTCGTTGGAAAAGTCCCTGATGCTGGGAAAG
>NW_011490373.1:14319-17358 GCF_000754665.1 Bison bison bison | reverse complement strand
AAATATCATATTTATTGGTGAAAAATAGTCTCTCTAGTGAGATTGTTCTGGCAAGACAAAGAATCTCTGCTATATGGCTTTATTTCACAGAAGGTCAAGAAAACACACTTTTGTTAAAAGCAGATTGAAGACTTCAAGACCAGTTGTGAATTGCCTGTCCTTTCCTCTTCATCATATATAAACTTCATTTTTTTTATTAATGTAAACATGCATATATATAAATCACATACACACACACATACACACAAACATATAATCAATAATCAGATGGCAATATTATTTAAAGTAGTAAATGTTTAGCTTTAAATATATATTTAACCATATAAGCATGTTATACGTGAAGGCATAAACCACATTAAATTTTCCATATTTATTGGCGATTTACAAAAAGCAAAAATAGAGCAGTCTAAATAAGTAAAAACTTTACTTGATGAACTTTGCTTTCTTTATCTCTATGAATTTTAATATTTTTAAGTGTTTCCAGGTAACTAAAATTTTCTTATTAGCTAAGTAAATATAATGCTAGTTTTAGGTTTAAAGTCATTTGATGAACTTGAAAATTATATTTAAGTTGACACAATAGAACAACACAAACGTTATTAATATTGAAAATATTTCTGAGATGACATTTACAAATTCACATCAACAATGAAAATAGAAATTGTCTGAGTTACATAAAAATTAATCATTGATTTAGAAAGATTTAGTTGCAAAACAGAAATAGAGACACAGATGTAGAGAACAAATGTATGGTTACCAAGAACAGAAGGAGAAATGGAAGGAATTGGGGATTGACATATATACATTATTATGTACAAAATATATAACTAATGAAAATATACTGTGTAGCTCAGGAAACTCTACTTGGTGTTCTGTGGTGACCAAAATGGGATGAAAATCCAAAAAAGGGGGAATGTATGTATACATATAACTGATTTATTTTGCTGTACATTTGAAGCTGACACAACGGTGTAAAGCAACTATACTCCAATAAAAATTAATTTAATAAAGATAGGAATTAGAATTCAATATTTTGTGTAAACAGTGTTCACTTATCTGTCATAGAAAAGCAGTGTAGAAATACTTATGTTTATATTTAGAAAGTTCAAATTAACTATGCTTTCCATGAAAAAGATGAAGCCAAGTCATAGAAAACTATTAGTTTGTAAGTAGATGTTCTTGTTTTTCCTCCCATATGACCTTGACCTATCCCGGAGTTCTTGTACATGCAGATAGGTTTTTGTGTCTCTCTGCCTGAAGGCATTTTGTAACCCTAGAGCATCCTGGGTCTGTCTCTGAGGTTAGCCAGATATTTTGGAAAGTGAATATTTCAGAACACACCTAACCAATGAAAGGAGCTGGTAAACTAAATTCTCCAGTTTTCTCCAGTTTGCTGGGAAAGATCGAAGGCAGGAAGAGAAGGGGACGACAGAGGGCAAGATGGTTGGATTGCATCACTGACTTGATGGACATGAGTTTGAGCAAGCTCCAGCAGTTGGTGATGGACAGGGAAGCCTGGTGTACTGCAGTCCATGGGGTTGCAAAGAGTCGGACATGACTGAGCCACTGAACTGAACTGAAAGTAAATGCTCCAGTTTCCTTAGTTCTCAGTGGGTCAATAAGATTAACTCCCAGTTCTGCACTCTTACACAGTGCTTCCTGCGATCAGCTTCCAAATTAACTTCTTGAAAGCAAATTGTTTCAGAATTTGCTTTTGGGGGACCTAAGATAGCACAGCTTATATTATCTTCTACAGTGTAACAAATCATAGAGAATACAGTATTCATAAACCAAAATTTTCAGAGCAATCTGATATGTCCAAAGATTCACCTTGATTAGGAATATTATGTGAACTTAGATACAGATATAATTCTGTATTACTTGCCAAGTATTAAAAATGATTCACAGCAATTTTCATTAGTACAATTTTATGACACTAATTGTTACCTTGATATCAATTTGCATTTTTTTCCTGTTTGCTCATAAATCTGACTTTTGAGTTCTATATTCCTATATTACAGACAGATGATAGATTTACATGCTCAATTAATCTCTAAGAGTGCCCCCCAAGAAGCCATTCACAGATACATATTGCGACAAACACGACCAGATAATTGGAAATGATCAGTTACTTCCCCTCTGTGAGGAGAAGTTAGAACTGCTCAATTTTTGAGTCATGGACACACACAAATCTAAAATAAATACAAGTATAAATAAATAAATAAATATATATATGTGTGTGTGTGTGTGTATATATATATATATGATAAATGTCTTCAGGCAAAATCAGACCAAAAAAAGAAAGACAAAAACCTTTACAAGTAAACAGAACCCTTGAAGACTGAATAATTGCTCATTCTAATCCATTTTAAAAAATAGGTGTTTTTACTATTCTTCAGACATAAGAGAACTGGATGACACTAATTTCTTTTCCATTTATGCTGGGATTTTGTAGCCACTAACCTACAACATTTCTTTTGTTTTAAAATTTATTTATTTTTTATTTTTTTAAGTTATTTTATTTTATTTTTTAACATGTATACCTGTGGCGGATTCATGTTGATATTTGGCATAACCAATACAATATTGTAAAGTTAAAAAATAAAATAAAATACAACATTTCTTAAACAAAAGAAACACTTGCAGATGTCTGCAAGTCCACCAGTTCACCTCACTTTATGACATTCATGGGCTTTCAGATACAAACAGCTGGTATCACACCACGCTGGGACACCACACCCAAGTCTTTAAACTGAAAGGCAGAGGCCTTCCAGACTCAATCTGTAGATCACCTCTGGTATCTAAAACAGGTCTTTCAATTAACGCATATATATGGAAATTAGAAAGACACTAACAACGATCCTATAAGCAAGGCAGCAAGAGACAGAGATGTAAAGAACAGACTTTTGGACTATGTGGGAGAAGGCAAGGGTGGGATGATTTGAGAGAATAGCATTGAAACATATATATTACCATATGTAAAATAGATGACCAGTGAAAGTTTGATGCATGAAGCAGGGCACCCAAAGCCAGTGCTCT
>NW_011490373.1:13989-14219 GCF_000754665.1 Bison bison bison | reverse complement strand
GTGGCTGATTCATGTCAATGTATGGCAAACGCCTCCACAATATTGTAAAGTAATTATCGTCCAATTAATATAGGTTAATTAATTTTAAAAAATAGCAGGAAAAGAAAAAAAATAAAATAGGTTTTTCAGACTTCTGGGAAGACAATCTCCAGGTCCCATCAGTTTCTAACTGACAGATGGTTGCTGCTGCTGCTGCTGCTAAGTTGCTTCAGTCTTGTCTGACTCTGTGC
>NW_011490373.1:8729-13889 GCF_000754665.1 Bison bison bison | reverse complement strand
AGTGGGTTGCCATTTCCTTCTCCAATGAATGAAAGTGAAAAGTGAAAGGGAAGTCGCTCAGTCATGTCCTACTCCGAGTGACCCCATGGACTACAGCCTACCAGGCTCCTCCATCCATGGGATTTTCCAGGCAAGAGTACTGGAGTGGGGTGCCATTGCCTTCTCCAAAGTGACAGATGGTAATAGCATACAAATGCATGTGGAAAGCAGAGTCCAATTTCTAAAATATTAAGATGCTAACAGACTTTGTCATGTGGGATCTAAAAAAGAGCCCAATTTGTCTATTCTCAGCTCAAACTCACTAGTTGGCCTTGTTAGCTCTGGAAGAGGGTGGTCAGGAAGGCTTATAGAATCCTAAAGTTTCTCCTATTGCAACCTTCATTGATTGAAGTTTGCTCTCTGCTCCAGCATTTCCTCAGGCTATGATCACATCCATGTAGAACTACCCTGAACTGTGAAAGTATATAACTCAGCTGTTAAAAGCATAATTCTCATACAAATATATAGTGAACATGTGTCAAAATTTTATTCAATTCATTATTGAGGTAACCAGAGGAATAACTGAGCTAGCTCCAAAAGGATTTGAGAAACTTGGAATTACTGGGGACAGAAACACTGAAATACAGTTGCTGGGTTAGATACAAAACTGGTTACTATTCTATCAGGAAATAAAATCATAATCTTTGGTATTAAGTTCTTCATCAGAAAGGAAAAAAAAAACGTTTCAACTCTTTCTGTGTTCTACAGCTTCAGGTACTATAAAACATCTGGGCTCTGATGATCATATAAAAGTACATTTCCTAAAAGTCAATGACTTTCAATAGGTACAGTAGGGAATGCTCCAACATTGTATTAAAAGTCGATGTAATTATATTTTTTCTTTGTAAATTTTGAAGATTTTTTCCCTGAAAGCTCAGAACAAGTAATTTCCATGGAATAGAATGGGCAAAATATCCGCATCTCTTGAATGCAGTATAACACAACATCCCAAGTCTATAATATTGAATCATGAGGGGTGTTGAAATGTTTGCTATTAATATTTTAAGTATTTGCAGATAGACCTCTAATTATACATTCTAATATGCTTTATTGTATGAAAGTGCTTGAATCAGAATATCTAGGAGAAAAAATGTTCACTGACAGTTTTAATAGCTCCCCCAAATGATTCTAACGTGCAGTCAGGATTAAGAACGTCTGCTCTAGAATGAGATACCACCCATTCTGGCATAACGGTTGCTCCTGACTCTACTCAACTCTAAAGAAAGACCGACTATAGAAAGTCCCACCCAATACAGTGTTCCTAAGTAGCTTATCATTTGCATATCTATTGCCTCATTCTTAAATATGAACTTGCAATTGAAGTTAAACAGAGGAAAAACATTTCAAACAGAAGAATTCTAAAACAATTAAACACTTAGGAATACTAGACAATACTTTAAGAAGAAAAAATATATATAAGAGTCTGAACCTCCTGTGTCCCACCATAAATTTTTTTTCTTCAAATGAAATTAATAAATCATGACTCTTGTTCCTAAGCTGAATATGGCCCAGGGAAAGCACACCACTATGCTGTTGTTCACTTTAAAAACATGACCACCAAAATCATGTTGGATATGTGTTACAATCATGCTCTATTTTTCTTAGTCCATAAACACTCTCACTCTTGTTCAAGTCCCAAGTTCCTCTTCCCTCATTCTCACTCCTGTTTAAAGACCTTGCTGCCTTTTTCACTGAGAAAGCTGATCACTGAGAAAATTTAAAGAATCAGAATTGTTTCCACATATACCTACCACATCCCATTTACACTACTGCTTCATTTATTTCCTCCCCTTTAAGAAAAACTTCCTGAAAGAGTTGTCAACATTTCCTCTCGACTTCTACTCCTGCCATTCTTCCTTGAACTTATTCTACTCCATCATTTGTTACCATCACTGCATTGGAGTGTTATCATCACTCCATTCACTGTTTATCAAGATCACTAGTGGGCAGGACATTGCCAGATTAAATGGTGCATTCTCAGCTTCCACTTTATTTGACCTATAATCAGCATTTGACACAATTACCCCTTCCTTTTCCATTTACTCTTGCTTCTTTGATTTTCTCAAGCCTATAGTTGAGTTCTCAATTTTTCTACACCATATAAATGTCTCCTAAATTTATATGTCCAGTCTGATTGCTCTCTCTCTCTTGAATTTTAAGCACTGATTTCTAATAATTCAGTTGACTTTTCTACTAGAATTTCCTTCTTTTAGCAATAACAACACTTCGAGTTTAATATTTCTAATAAATTGAACAACATCAGGATGACCATATATTCTGGTTGATTCTGTTGATTATTTTCAGTGCTTTGCTCAGTATCAAATATGCTTTTGTCTAGATGAAAAAGTATATAGTTACCCAAAAGAACATTGTTCTATTTTGAGGCTTCTAAATTGATTTCGTTCTCTTAAGGTAATTCAGTTTACCATATCCTTTTTTTCTTCCTCTCACAAAGAAACACAATTTTTAATCTGTTTAATAGCATTAAAGACAATTTTTACAATCCTGTTATATTGTAATGGTTTTAATTATTTGATGACTTCTATTAAATACAAGGGCATAATTTACTTTTTGATAGCTTATTATTTCTTCTAACTTTGCAAGGATTTATACAGTTTTCCTATGCTGTAAAAATGGAAACTAACAAACTGTTGTTCAACTGATTTTGAGAAATTGCTCTTAAAAGAGTTTATGTAGAAAAATTACATTTAAGACTCCTGAGACTGAGGAGTCTACAGTTGTATTAGACTCAGTGGTTCTTTTTCCAGCTTTATTGAAATTTGAAGTATAACATTGTACAAGTGTAAAATGTATAACATGATAATTTTATACATACATATGAAAGTGAAAGTGTTAGTTACTCAGTTGTTTCTGACTCTTTGAGACCCCATGGACTTTATTCCACCAGTCTCTTTTTTCCATGGGATTATGCAGGCAAGAATACTGGGTGTGTTGCCATTTCCTTCTCCAGGGGATCTTCCCAATCCAGGGATTGAACCCACATCTCTTATGTCTCCTCCATTGGCAGGCCGGTTCTTTACCACTAGTGCCACCCTGGAAGCAGATTGTTTACTGAACGTTTTTTGTATTCCTTTGGTGGTGTAATGTTTCCCAGATTCCTCATGATCCCTATAGCCTTGTGTAGGTGTCTGCATGTTTGAAGAACAAGTCACCTCTTCCAGACTTAAGGGACTTAGTTTGGTGAGGAAAGAACTTCTCCTGCAAGTTGGTGTATGCTAGAGCCTGCTGTGATTCAAGTCTAGTGGTGTGGTGTGCCACGTGCCATGATATGGGGAAGCGCTGGACTCAGGGAGTTGTGGTGTCTTATTGGCTCAGGTACTCAGGATCTTATATCAACAAGCTGTGATCCTTGGTGAGAACTGTGGAGTGTCTACAGTGGCTCCAAGGGCTAATGGGGTCCTTAGCAGTGCTCCCAGGTCCAGTAACTTAGAATCAGGGCAGATGGTGGTGGCGGCTGCAGCTGATCGTGTGCACATGCTTTTCTGTAGAGGCTGCCTGCAGGTGCCTGTGTGGTGGCAGGGGACATTTACAGACCCTCATGTGGTAGCATGGGCCAGGGCAAGCACTGGGGGCCAGGGTCAACTAGTGATGACTGAATAGTGTGGGAATTTACTTAAATTTCTAATAGACATTTTAAATGTACCTGACATTTTGATTTCCTATGTGAAACTGACTTGACTTTAAGTTTTCCCCATCTCTACTGATGACAATTCTATCCTCTTAGTCGTTCAGACCAAAAACTCTGGAATCATCTGTTAAAAGGCGAAATTTTTCCACTATAGACTTAGGTTCAGTATTTGGGGATCTCAGAATTTAACTGAAATTGACAGCTTGACAGGAGAAATAAACCAAAATTTATTCATAAACATATGGCAGCACACAGTTGAAGTATTCATACCTAGCTCAGTAGACCTAAGTTAATAGACAAAATGGAGCAGGGAGAAAAGGCTTCGAAAGAAAGATCAAATGACTTCTTAAGGAAAAACAAATGGGCTTTTCAAGGAACAAGTGGCATAAGATAGTTAGTGATAATATTTGTTTATACAGGGATATGTGGTCTTTTCTGTCTTTTCCCTGTAAGAAAATGTTACTCTAAAAGAAAGATTTGCATTATTTAATTCTCTCTTTAGTGAATTATACTACTCCAGAAAGGGATGCAATCTCACTCCCAAAAGTTTCTCCCTTTAGTCAGATAATCTCTAGAAAGTTCCAGATAAACTCTGAAAAATCTTCTTTTTGTATCTATTGAATCACAAATATCTGCAGTTAAAATAATCTTCATATTAACCCTGGGTGTCCAAATGGTCCCCACAAGCATAACTGGTTTTTATTTTTCTATCACATTCCATATGTAATCTATCAGCAAACCATGCTTAGTTTATCTGCAAAATGTATCCAGAAGCTGACAGAGGCTCTCTGGGAAAACTCTGGCCCACAAAGACATTATCTTTCTTCCTAACAATTACATCTTATTCTGCCCTTACCCTGTCCACCTCCTTCAAGTGTATGCTCCATCCCTAAATCAGAAGTTATTTTAAAACACCAGTCAGATCATGTCCCTCATGATTTTCCAGTGGTTCCCCACCTTACTCTGAGTAAAATCCGAACACCTTATAAGGTCCTACTTGGCCTTACATGATCTTACCACAGACTTTACCTGACTGACCTCATGTCTCACCATACTTCTTCTATATTAATTTAATTATACTCCTTTCCTTGTTGTGGTCTAGTCACTTGCTCTTTCCTGTGCTCTAAATGCTCTACTGCCAGATGGAATGTTTATTTCACTTATTTTCATCAGGTTTCTGATAGACTGTGAAGCATATTTTTCACACAAGAGAAAGATAAAATGATCCATTACATATATATACATGCTGCTGCTGCTGTGTCGCTTCAGTCGTGTCCGACTCTGTGCGACCCCATAGACGGCAGCCCACCAGGCTCCCGCGTCCCTGGGATTCTCCAGGCAAGAATACTGGAGTGGGTTGCCATTTCCTTTTCCAATGCATGAAAGTGAAAAGTGAAAGTGAAGTTGCTCAGTCGTGTCCGACTCTTAGCGACCCCATGGACTGCAGCCCACCAGGCTCCTCCATCCATGGG
>NW_011490373.1:8111-8629 GCF_000754665.1 Bison bison bison | reverse complement strand
TTCATAAATGAATAAGAAAAAGAAAGTCCTGGAAATAGCCCAATAGGGAAGTGAGTAAAGCTATGAGCAGAAAATAGAGATATTTTTAAAGTAAAAGATATTATAACAATATGTTCCACCTTTCTTGTAAAGGTCTATTAATTGGGAAAATTTTAAAATTTAAATAGTTATCTGAAAATTAAACATTCTGCATCCATTTAATCAAATAATAGAGATCTCTTTATACTTACTTGTTCATGGGAGAGCAAAATGTGAAATATGAATTTCTCTTAAGACTTCAGTGCACATCGGTTTTGTTCATCATATCGTGTTGCTCTGGGCTTTTTTATCCAATAGTGTGAGATAGCAGGGCTCTTTTGATGAATGCAGTTTGGGATTAGATTGGGCTTTGTGCCCTTTGTGATCAGTTCTCAGGCCTACCATTTTGCTCGGAAGAGAATTTATCAATTTTTATTTGTTTGAAATTTACACCACACATACTTTGTAAAAAACTTGTGGAAACTTATAATGAAATGTTT
>NW_011490373.1:7189-8011 GCF_000754665.1 Bison bison bison | reverse complement strand
AGCAGAGAGAAAGAAAGGTTGGAATTATATAAAATAAGTGATACAAAATTGCACTTATTTTTACACTTGATCATTCAGTTTATCTCTAGGTTTCCTGAAAGCCAAGGCAGAAGAAGAAATGCATTATTAAAGCAGAAACAGAATTCCCTGGAAAGTTTGTCTACACTGTGGAATTAAGAGCCTCAATTGTAATAATGGAAAGAAAAATGCTGTATACAATGTGAAGTGCCATATGAATATGAAGAATGGATATGACTGAGTTTAAAAATTCTTAACTCATCTTTTTGGGGGGGCAAATACTAAATGAGCCTTCTTTTGGCTATGAATTACCATTTATGAACCTAATACAATAGAGGAAATATTTCTGTAGTCTCTTGGGCTCATTCTTTTACCTACTCACCAGACTGCCTTTGCAGCCATGCTCTTTCAATCAGTAATGATATGTTCAATTATATCAGGGAGTAATTTGCATGCTAAATTAAAAAATGATCTTGAGAAAAACATTAAATAGCCATTTAAATGAATCTAATTTATGGATACAGTTTGTCAAGTTTAAAATTTAGTTATTGTCCTCAAATCATTTTTATTGACACTTAAAATTCTTATACCACATAGTTAATATCCTGGTGCCTGTGAATTTGTTTGTGGTTGGTATGCTTAGATATGTTGGCACTGCTTGAGACTATTGATTATGAAATTCATTCAGTAGAAGAGGCAAGTCAGTTAGATCTTGACTTGATTGTTAGTCATTCTCTCCTATTCAACGTGAGGCTCCCAAGAGGTGTTTTACCATTTGGGAAGAATGATATTAAACGATGACTG
>NW_011490373.1:5771-6443 GCF_000754665.1 Bison bison bison | reverse complement strand
CATGGGGTCCCAAAGAGACATGACTGAGTGACTGAACTGAACTGAATATTCCATTGTATCAACAGACATCTAGGTTGCTTCCATGTCCTAGTTATTGTAAATAGTACTGCTATGAACACTGGGGTACATGTATCTTTTTAATTTATATTCTCAAGGTATATGCCCAGTAGTGGAGTTGTTGAATCATATGGTAGTTTTATTCCTAGTTTTTTAAGGAATCTCCATACTATTCTCCATAATGGCTCTGTCAATTTACATTTCCACCAAAAGTACAAGAGAATTCTCTTTACTCCACATCCAGAGAGGTTTCTTAAAGACAGAGAGGAGACAAAATCATTCGGTCCTCAAGGCACACATAGAACATAAAATGGGAGAGAAGGGTGTATATGTTAAAAGCCAGGCAGAGGTAGACTATATTGGGGAATGTATGAAAATTATGGGATTGTCCTCACTATTACTTTAGAAGTGTTCGGCTCTTCCTCTACTGTCACTTGTTACTCCCAGGTCCTGGATAGGGCAGATTGGCTTAAAACTATAGGGATACATCTATTTTTTTTCTGATGGATGTTTTCCACACTTCTGTTTCATGGAAAAGCAGCCAGAGACTTAAAAAAATGCCAGAAAAAAAGGATAACTGATAGCATAGGTTTCTAGAAGAGGCAGGAATGAAGA
>NW_011490373.1:5072-5671 GCF_000754665.1 Bison bison bison | reverse complement strand
ATCTTGAGTTTCCCTCCCATCTCCCATCCCCCGTCTAGGTCATCACAGAGCACCAGGCTGGGCTCCCTGTGTTATGCAGAGCCTTCTCACCAGCTGTAGTGTATATATGTCTATTCTACTTTGTCCATTTGTCCCACTCACTCCCTCATCCACTGTATCCACACGTCTGTCCTCTATGTCTGATTCTCCATTCTTTCCCTGAAAATAGATTCATCCATACCATTTTTCTAAATTTCATATAGTGCTAATATACAATATTTGTGTTTATCTTTCTGACTTACTTCCCTCTGTATAACAGGCTCTAGGTTCATCTACCTCACTAGAACTGACTCAAATTCATTCTTTTTTATGGCTGAGTAAATTAAAAGACACTCCTTGGAAGGAAAGTTATGACCAACCTAGACAGCATATTAAAAAGCAAAGACATTCCTTTGTCAACAAAGGTCCATCAAGTCAAGGCTATGCTTTTTCCAGTGGTCATGTATGGATGTGAGAGTTGGACTATAAAGAAAACTGAATGCCAAAGAATTGATGCTTTTGAACCGTGGTGTTGGAGAAGACTCTTGAGAGTCCCTTTGACTGCAAGGAGATCCAACCAG
>NW_011490373.1:4721-4972 GCF_000754665.1 Bison bison bison | reverse complement strand
CCTCTCTATCTCAGGCCAGGTGGTTGGAAATGCCCTTTTATCAGCTTTGTGTGAGAATGGTTTCTCCAAAGGAAGGCTGCCAAATAAACTGGTAGCTGAGTTGCTTTGCAGAATCTTACTGCAGAAAGAGTGAGACAAGTCAGGGAAGTTTCTTATTTTTTTACTTTTAAAATTTATTTTTAATTGGAGGAAGATTGCTTTACAATGTTGTGTTGGCTTCTGCCATAAAACAATGCCAGTCAGCCGTAATT
>NW_011490373.1:3731-4478 GCF_000754665.1 Bison bison bison | reverse complement strand
AATCTTAATGACTTTTTTTTTTTTTTTGGCTTTTACTGATTATTTTATATTGCACTACTTTGGAAACTTAATTAGAATACTTAGAAAGAAGAATTGCAAAAGGAATTAGCTTCTCAGATAGTTTATGTGCTGAGGTGTAACTTTCCCTTTAAAAAGGCAAGTGATTGAGATAGGCCATCTGGTTAAACTTATTTTTTTTTTTTAATTAGAGTAAGAGTTAGTAAATAGAATAATTGAGCCAGCCTTAACCACAAATAGAGAATGATATATATGAGTACTGTGAACAGAATTTGGATAGTGGAATTATTTTAACTTCAATAGATACTTTGGAAATATATCAAACAAGTTTCAGTGAACTCTTTCAACATTATGTGTAAGACAACAGTCTTTCCAAAAGGTTTTATTGATTTTGTACCCCATTCTATCTTAATGGCTGCAGGTAATGAAAATGCATTATAAGACTTAGACACTGGTGTTAGCAGTTGACAGTACAACTGGGAAGATAATATCAGTGTGCATGAAATAGATCATGACCAACTGATATGTGACCTGTAATTAACAATACATGCAGTAGATATTAAAGAATACCTTACATATTCACAATATTTATTTATTTATTTGTATATGTAAAATATTTCATTTCTTCACAATTTTTAGAGGTAGCAATGCAGTTATTGTTGCTGAGAAATAAACTATTCACATCTTAATGGCGTGAAACAATCATTTTACTATGTTCAAGAATTCTCT
>NW_011490373.1:3222-3631 GCF_000754665.1 Bison bison bison | reverse complement strand
TTTTAATAGTAGAGGAACTGCTCATGCTTCAAGATAATAAAAAATATATATTATAAAGATGAGTGAACCTATAGGGCAGTTGTGAATGTAAGTGAGAAGCTAAAGGACCTTACTCTGAATAGCCTCCATCTAAATAAAGTAAGCAGTGATGTCAGCTCCTGCTAGTGGTCTGGCATGTAACTGGAGAGGTTTGGAGCAACAACTGTGGGGAATGTAAGACAAAGTCAACATGAAATCAGAAAAAGGACGAGCAATTGCTGAGTATCCAATGGAATTCACGATTTTCTCCAACTTGGTATTTTGCGGTGGTTTCCATTTATTTTCGGTTTTTCATATGGCTCATGCACAGTTAAAAGTTGAGCAAATGGCTGTAGGAGTTTAAACTCCCAAGGAAAGGATAGAAGAAAAT
>NW_011490373.1:0-618 GCF_000754665.1 Bison bison bison | reverse complement strand
GTTCATTAATTTTGACAATATAGCATACTAATGCAAACCCAGAAATTCTACTTTTGAGTATTATGCTAAGTAAAATAAGTCAGTCACAAAAAGGGAGATTTTGCATGATTCCACTTATATCAGGTATCTAAAGTGATAAAGCTCATAAAAACAGAAGGGATAGTGGTTGCCAAAGCCTGGGAGAGGAGGGGAAATGGAGAGTTGCTATTCAATGGGTGTAGAGTTTTAGTCACACGAGATGAGTTTGTTCGAGATTTTTTGTACAATAGTGTATATTCAGTTAACAATATGATAATGCACACTTCTAAATTGTTCAGAGAGATTTATAAAATGTGGTTTTTGTACAATAAAAAAGCAAATATGGTTTAATTCACTTTAATTTAAAAAATGAATACATGTGCTGTTATTTTTTACCCTAGAATGACATGATACTGTGTTTTCAAAGTAAGTAAAGAATGAAAGTGAAAGTGTTAGTTGCTCAGTCGTGTCTGAATCTTTGTGACCCCATGGACTGTAAACAGTCAGTCTCTTCTGTCCCAGGGATTCTCTAGGCAAGAATACTGGAGTGGGTTGCTGTTTCCTTTTCAAGGGAATCTTCCCAACCCAGGAATTGAACCC
>NW_011490372.1:4664-5104 GCF_000754665.1 Bison bison bison | reverse complement strand
GGGGTGCTGGCCTCCCCAGAGCTGCGGTCTTACCCGTATGCATTCTCTGTGGCCCGGCCCCTGACATCAGAGTCCAAGCTGGTGTCTCTGGAGGTGAACAGGCTCCCCTGCGCTTCCCCATCAGGCAGCACCAGCACCCAGCCTGCGCCCGATGGGGTCCCCGGGCCTTTGGCAGACACATCCCTGTCTACTGCTTCTGCCAAGGTGCTTCCACCACCGCAGCCTCTGCTGCCAGCCCCCAGCGGGAGCTCAGCCCCACCGCATCCCACCAAGATGCCAGGCAGCGTGGAGCAGCAAACAGAAGGGACTTCCGTCACCTTCTCTCCCCTCAAGTCACCTCCACAGCTGGAGCGAGAGATGGCCTCTCCACCTGAGTGCAGCGAGATGCCCCTCGACCTCTCCTCCAAGTCCAACCGACAGAAGCTCTTTAGTTTAATTAG
>NW_011490372.1:0-759 GCF_000754665.1 Bison bison bison | reverse complement strand
TTGATGTGCATTGAACTTTATCCCCCATGACCTGAAGGAGTTGTTTTCTGACTATACCTGAAGGGCACACTTGAAGCAGCTGGTGCCCATCTTCTTTCCTCCCTATGTCTTTCTTTCTCCTAACACTTTGGTTTGTAGGAACTTGCAGCAAGTGAAGGGAGAAACTGAACTTGAATTTCCAGCTCAGCCCTCCACTAGGTAAGAAGCAGGAGGAGTTGATGGGATAGCAGGATTCCCTGGACTTTGACGGGGATTGGTGACTTTGTGGAGTCCCCCTGCCAACCACTGCTAGAAGATGCTCCATCAGTAAGATATCTGCCATCCCCTTAGCTGGAGCTGGATCGTGATAATCTTCTAGAAGGTGGTGTGCAGGTCTGCTTAAGGGGAAAACCACTCTGCCTTTCTTCCTTGTGTCATTGTTAAAATGGTTTGCTTATTCCACACTCCCTGGACACTGCAATTCTGCCCTATTTCTTGCTGGATGGCGTGGAGAGATCTCAGAGCTTGTGAGAATATGTGACTGCTAGGCTCAGAGTATCCTAACAGTGCATAAGCATGGCCATGGTGACTGTCTCAGGCACCAGGCAGTAGGTATGCGTGGAGCCAAGCATAGTCAGTGGAGACACAAGCACAGAAGGAAAAAGAGAGGAATGAGAATGGAGGTGAAGGGGCCTGCCCTGGGTGCTAGGAGCCCTGGGTCTTGGTCCCAGCTTGGCCATTTTCTCACCACAGGCACACACCAGTTAACTTGCAGGCTGG
>NW_011490371.1:4706-5286 GCF_000754665.1 Bison bison bison | reverse complement strand
AAATAGATATCTGGAGTGCAAAGTCAAGTGGGCATTAGGAAGCATCACTACAAACAAAGCTGGTGGAGGTGATGGAATTCCAGTTAAGTTATTTCAAATCTTAAAAGATGATGCTGTGAAAGTGCTGCACTCAATATGCCAGCAAAATTGGAAAACTCAACAGTGGCCACAGGACTGGAAAATGCCAGTTTTAATGCCAAAGATTGTCCAGACTAATACACAATTGCACTCATCTCACATGCTAGCAGAGTAATGCTCAAAGTTCTCCAAGTTAGGCTTCAGCAGCATGTGAACCCAGAAGTTCCAGATGTTAAAGTGGGAATTAGAAAAGGCAGAGGAACCAGAGACCAAATTGCCAGCATCTGCTGGATCATAAAATAAGCAAGAAAATTCAATCAAAACAACTATTTCTGCTTCATTGACCATGCTAAAGCCTTTGACTGTATGGATCACAACAAAATGTGGGAAAGTTTTCAAGCGATGGGAATACCAGACCACCTTACCTGCCTCCTGAGAAATCTGTATGCAGGTCAAGAAACAACAGTTAGAACTGGACATGGAACAACAGACTGGTTCCAAA
>NW_011490371.1:0-816 GCF_000754665.1 Bison bison bison | reverse complement strand
TTTATTTATTTATTTATGGTTAACGTGTGATGAAATAAAGGCCCAAGAATTTAAGTCAATGTCAAGAAAATTAAATTTCTTTATCTGTCAAACGTCAACTCTTCTCTTATCTTTTATAGATAATATCCAAATTTTGGTAAACAATCTTTAGGTGATACACAAAGGTAGTAATAATAGTTCAAGAAATTACATAAAAATGGAGGTTATTTTTAGCTTTCCTAAGGAGATTGGTTTTATAAACTGCTAATGCTATCCTTTCTGAATTGCCCATTAATAGTATCTGAAGTATTAGTGTTATATGTGAATATCTATACATTAAATATTTGTTATTGAAATTTTCTACAGATCACTGTTTGGCAATATTACAAAGTTGAACATGTCCATATAGAACATATGCATGATTATAGTAGTAGCGTTAGTCCCTCAGTCATGTCTAATTCTTCCTGACCCTATGGACTATAGCTTGCCAAGTTCCTCTGCCCATGGAATTCTCTAGACAAGAATATTGGAGTGGGTAGCCATTTCCTTTTCCAGGGGACCTTCCCAACGCAGGGATCAAACCCAAGTCCCCTGTCTCAGCCACCAGGTAAGCCCCGTCATAGTAGTTCTTCAAACTAGAGAGAGATCCCTAAAATGTCTTGAGTTAATCATAATTTATCATCCTCTTTTAAGTAGAAAATAAATTTATAAGCAAGATATTGACCAACTCATAATGTTACCAAGTCCAAGCTCGCTCTGTTCATCACATGATTGGCCAGTGAATCTGAGAGATTAGGTGTTGAGTCAAAGAAGAGATTTTAATCGAGGAGCTTGTAG
>NW_011490370.1:4855-5561 GCF_000754665.1 Bison bison bison | reverse complement strand
ACCCATTCCAGTATTCTTGCCTGGAGAATCCCAGGGACGGCAGAGCCTGGTGGGCTGCGGTCTATGGGGTGGCACAGAGTCAGACATGACTGAAGCAACTTAGCAGTAGCAGCAGCAATGCTAACTCAAAACCAAATTAAGTGAAATGTTATTTTTTAAAAAGTTTTCTATTTTTCTCATTAGTTGGTTTATATTATCAAAATGGGCTTCCCAGGTGGTGCTAGTGGTAAAGAACCCACTTGCCAATGCAGGAGACATAAAAGACCGGGTTCAATCCCTGGGTCAGGAAGACGCCCTGGAGAAGGGAATGGCAACCCATTCCAGTGTTCTTGCCTGGGAAATCCCAAGGACAGAGGAGCCTGGTGGGCTACAGTCCATAAGGTTGCAAAGAGTCAGATACAACTGAAGTGACTTTGCACATATTATCAAAAATCATACCCAATCATTATTGTATTTAGAATTTTTTCAATAAAAATTTGGGAATCATTTTACTTTCTTATGATGAAAGTACATCATAAGTGCTTATGATGCTTATGATGAAGCTACATAATAATATTCTTACATTTTCTCTTGGCCTACAAAGTCTAAAGTATTTACTATCTGGCCCTTCACAGAAGAAAAAGTTTTCTACCCCCTGGGTAAGATAATAAATACAATAATAAATAATGCTAGTTAATACTGAGTACTTATTATATACTCAGGCATC
>NW_011490370.1:0-732 GCF_000754665.1 Bison bison bison | reverse complement strand
TCATAGGGGAAAAAAAAAAAAAAAGAAGTCCAAACCTTATTAAAGGCAAATTCTCCTTGGAAACCACAGAGACTGTGATCAGCCCAACTCTGATCAAGTGGATTTGAGTATCTTTTGTTGTTCTCTTTGAGCCCAGGGGTGAGTGTTGGAGTGATTGGCATTTTCCTAATATCCACAGGAACCTCTGCCCACCAAGGCCCAGGTAACTCAACCACATCTGTGTGTGCTCACTGTAGCAGGAAACACAGACTCTGTCTATAAAACAGGAGAATGCCTCAGGGAAATGAATACTCCTGAGAACGGCAAGGTTCATATCTTGAAACTACATTCACAGGCACTGAGGAAATCTATATTAATCAACTGAAATGGAAGGCCATTTTATTTCAGAGTCAGACTGGAGTCAATAGCTGGAAGGATTTTCAAGCAATAGATTCTATTAAGCACTGAATTAGGTACCCAAGTGCTAGAGGATGGTGGGATAGAGTCCTGTGGGATGAGAAAGGAAAGAGAGTATTCTCGGGTGTTTAAAGAACTATTAAGGAAAAGAGAAGAAAGCCCTACACTCTTCCAGTCCTAATCTATGTTGAAATTCTTTCTTCCTTGGGATTTTGAAAAATTGGGGTAACATGCACACAACATAAAATATACCATCTTAACCATTTTTAGGTGTTCAGTTCAGTTGGGTTAAGAGATCCCCATTATTGTACAATCTCTAGAACCGTTTTCATCTTA
>NW_011490369.1:5194-5566 GCF_000754665.1 Bison bison bison | reverse complement strand
TGTTTCTGTGTACAGGGTGTAGTTGGGGTGGGGGCCTGTGACCCCTTTTGCCCACTCTGAGGCCTTCCTGGCCCCTCATTGCACAGCCTTTCCACGCTTCTCACCTGGATGCCTGGATTCTCCTGCACCCTGGTGGTGATTTTCAGTATGATACAGTTGTCTCAGGAGATTTCATACAAGCCCCACCTTAGTTCATCACAAACCTATGAGCAGGATTCCCAACATGTGGCTTGCTGGGAGGGAAATCCTGAGAACTATACAGGATGAGCAGCTCAGCAGTAATTTCAGGAGTTGCTCCTGTGCAGGGAAGTTCAGGGAGCTACAGGCCAATGGCCAAGCACGGGTGTGGCACACAGCTGTGACTGGAACCTT
>NW_011490369.1:0-758 GCF_000754665.1 Bison bison bison | reverse complement strand
TCTAGTAATGTTATTTTTTAGGTCTAAACTCAAATAAATATGTATTTCTCCCAGTTTTCAACACACACTGCTGGTTTAGTCTTTGAAAAAAAAACTTTCCTTAGAACATTAGGCTTAAAAAACAAAAACTCAGTTAATCCATATTCTGTTTTAAAATTAAAATTAATAATGTATACATGAAACCTTGATTTGAAAAAACCTGTTGTGTTTCTAGGTACCCTCTTTAATACTAGGACCATGCTGCTGATTCAAGAATAGAATCTATATAAATACATGCACAGAATTGTTTTTAGACTAAAGCTACATGGCTGAAGGGTGTCCATAGTCCATTTTGTCAAAGATGGTGCCAGATTATTTCCCTGGCACTCTGGCTGGTTACTGCTTTCCTTTCAGTCTCAAGTGTCCCACTCTGGACAGTATATTCTTCGGACATTCACACTGCTGGTGAGAGCAGAGTTAAAGACCTGACAGGCAGGTCATTATGACTGACTCCAAAACCAGGGCTTTCTGTTATCCCAGGCTACTTCTTAGAATTACAAAATTATAAAGTTGACAAGGAAGTTTTGTTCTCAGTCATCATTTCCTCATTCAGAAAACATTTACTGAGTGCTCCCTATGTAACAGATACTGTGCTGAAAGATGTAATTAAAAAGTGAATAGGGCACAGTTCCAAGTCTTTTTCTCACTTGGTTTAGTGAGAAAACAAACCATATGAATACTCATAGTCAGGGCAGGCTACATAGTTTACATAACCTGTG
>NW_011490368.1:5014-5409 GCF_000754665.1 Bison bison bison | reverse complement strand
ATACACATTATTTCTATTCACATTCCAGTTTCAAGAACATTAGTCTGCATCAGAATCCCCCAGAGGACTTGTTAAAACACACACTGTGGGCCCTAATCTCAGAGTTTCTTGGGTAGGGCCCAAGAACTTGCATTTCTAACCAACTCACAGATGATGCTGATGCTTTGAGAACCGCTGGTATAAGAACATAGTCAGATGGCCATAAATAGCTGCAAGGAATGCTGGGAAATAGCCAGAAAGTCATGTTTAAATATAGCGTTAGCCATACAGAAGGGCTCGGAGAAGGCAGTGGCACCCCACTCCAGTACTCTTGCCTGGAAAATCCCACGGATGGAGGAGCCTGGTAGGCTGCAGTCCATGGGGTCGCTAAGAGTCGGACACAACTGAGTGACTTC
>NW_011490368.1:0-806 GCF_000754665.1 Bison bison bison | reverse complement strand
GGATGGGTCAGGAGGTTGTAGAGTGCAGGCTGTTCTGTCCTTAAAGATAGAAGTGTTGGAGAAGATTGCTCTGATTTGCTGAAAAAGACCTAAGCTCTAAGTATTTAAAGACTGCTCTGAAGTCCTCATCCTCTCCTCACTTTTGTTTTTTTTTTTTTTTTTTAATTGAATGTACAAACTTGTCTGCCTTTAATCATTCATCAAATCATGGCATTACTGACAGTGACATCCTGGCAGACACACTGTCTGGAAAATAAAACGTTTTTATAGCATTTGCCGATTGTTCATTGTTGTTCAGTCACTAAGTTGTGTCCAGCTCTTTGAGGCAGCATGGACTGCAGCATGTCAGGTTTCCCTGTCCTTCACCATCTCCTAGAGCTTGCTCAAACTCATGTCCATTGAGTCAGTGATTCCATCCAACCACCTTATCCTCTGCCACCCCCTTCTCCTTCCGCCCTCGATCTTTCCCAGCATCAGGGTCTTTCCCAAGGAGTCAGTTCTTCACATCAGGTGGCCAAAGTATTGGAGCTTCAGCATCAGTCGTTTCAATGAATATTCAAGGTTGATTTCCTTTTGTGATTGTTCAGTAACACAGTAGTGTCCCACTCTTTGCGACACCATGGACTGCAGTACGCCAGGATTCCCTGTCCTTCACCATCTCCCAAAGCTTGCTCAAACTCATGTCCATCCAATGTTTCCCAGCATCTGGGTATTTTCCAATGAGTCGACTACTGTCTGTGCCACCAGGGAAGACTGATTTCCTTTAGAATTGACTGATTTGATCTACTTGCTGTCCAAGGGATTTT
>NW_011490367.1:9811-10332 GCF_000754665.1 Bison bison bison | reverse complement strand
GAACTGTTTTTATATTTTTACATGATTTAAAAAATTCAAAAAAAGAAAACTATTTCATGACATGAAAATTACATGAAATTCAATTTATTTACTTACTGGAACACAGCCACTCCAATTTGTTTATGAATTATGTATCACTAATGTCATACTATAATAGCAGAGTTGAATAGTGGCAGCAAAGATTACATATGGCCCTCAAAGCCTAAAATATTTAGTATTTGTTCCATTCCAGAGAAAGTATGCCAATCCTTGGGCTAATCTATTGAAAGTTCCTATTAAAATATGTTGCCTGAGAAAAGTAGCTGAGTGAGCCATTATTGATCTGCCATCAATACTCAGAGTTGGATTTGTCTATCTGATCTCTTTCAGTCACCCAGAAGGGGCCAAGGAAAATGGGTTACAAATCAGGAGAAGTTTTGTTGGGGAAGAGAGTAAGACAGGTCCAAAGCACGTATCCTAGACCTTCTTTGGGGACAAGAGCCACATTTAAGTTGTCCCACAGTTTGAAGTCCTGAGTGGAG
>NW_011490367.1:4451-5874 GCF_000754665.1 Bison bison bison | reverse complement strand
GAACAGAGCTTCTCCAGGATGGAAAATAGATGGCTGTCCCATATTCACACAGCTGCAAGATGATAGATTGAAGTGGGATAGCCACAAGCAGAGTAGACAGAAACATGGTCTAAAGATGTACCAAGTCATGACTTTAAAACACAGACTGCAGTGACTGGGGAACACTGCAACAGGTGGAATACTAGGTATGCCACAAGTCAGACGAGAGCTGCTGCTCTTTCTAAGGAAGGACATTGAGAAGATCAGGGGACAAAGAGCTTCAGGCTGAAACTATAGTCCAAACAACAACCTTTACGTATGGAGTATATGGAGTGTGGATGATACTAATTGTCATGGCTATAGATCTGCATGTATAACTATATAGGGGTAGAGTAGCAGCTTGTAAGACCTAACAGTGATTACTTTAAAGAGCATTAATGGTTAACATATGGAGTAATACAATTAAATTACTTAGATTAAAATGCTTACTGACCGCCAGCTATAGACCTTCCCAACAGAGGGAAGTGGAGAGGAACAGAGGAAAATAACAGATGGAAATGTAACAAACCAGTAAGAAAGACTTCTATTCATCTTTAAAAAGAAGAGAAGGAAATAAGACAAAAAGGTGGAAACTGAGACTGTGAAGCCAGGTTCTTTCAAAATGAAGCTTTAAAAAAAAGATAATAACTTAAAAAAAAATCTCCATTCACCTAAAATTTTCTGCAAAGAATTTTACAGGTTTATTAACTATCTGAATAGTTGCCCAACCTTTCAAGTCTTCTGTGCCAGAGGTAGCCTGGGGTTTAGAGAGCCTGTGAAACCCATGAGATTATATGCAGAACTCAGTGTGTTTATGTGTATATTTAAAGATGTGTGCATATTTTTCCTTAAAGAGGGATTTTCCCCTTTTTTTATATTGGCTGGGCAATGTTGACATTAGTTGATATTTAACATCAGTATAATTAAGGTATACATTTCTGACTTCATGGGAGAAGATATTTGCAAATGACATACCTGACAAGGGATTAATATTCCAAAAATACAAAGAACTCATACAACTCAACATCAGAAATACAAATAACTCAATAAAAAAGTGAGCAGAGGACCTAAAGAGACATCAACACAAGATGGTGCCCAACATCACTAATCAACTGGAAAATGCCAATCAAAACCACTCTGAGATATCACCTCACATCTGTTAGAATGGCTCTTATGAAAAAGACAATAAATAACAAGTGCTGATGAGGATGTAGCGAAAGGGAGCCCTTATGTACTGTTGGCAGAAATATAAACTGGTGCAGCTACCGTGGAAAGCAGTCTGGTGATTCCTCAAAACATTAAAAATAGAACTACCATACAATCCAGAAACCCATACAATCCATCTAATCCACTTCTGAGTATTTATCCTAAAAAGACAAAAACAGTAATTTGAAAAGATACATGT
>NW_011490367.1:448-860 GCF_000754665.1 Bison bison bison | reverse complement strand
CCTACTGTTTTGCCAAAACAAAGGCTTCTTTGGAAAGCCAGGGGAAAGATAAAATGCCTTCTAGGTAAAGCTCCTTTAGAAGTTCATTTTTGGCCATGCTCTTTACTTTTGCAAGCTCATTGTGAAATCCTGTAATTCAAGAGAGGTGGCTGTTGGAGAAATGTTGTATGGCCTCACTTGAATGTTTATGTGTGGGAGTTCCACTTGGTGTATCCAGCTCAAGTTCCAGGAAGGAAAGATGCCTTCACTCAATGAAATTCCATTAATATGTAAGACTAGACTTCAAGTTCAGAAGGAAAACTGAATCATAAAATAATGAGCACTAGATGCTACTGCAGCCTCCCCACAATGACAGTTTTTTCTCACTTTTTTATTTTTCTGATGACTCAGTATAAGGACTAGGGAGCAGTCA
>NW_011490367.1:0-348 GCF_000754665.1 Bison bison bison | reverse complement strand
CCCCAAAAATAAAGTCTGACACTAGTTTCCACTGTTTCCCCATCTATTTGCCATGAAGTGATGGGACCAGATGCCATGATCTTAGTTTTCTGAATGTTGAGCTTTAGGCCAACTTTTTCACTCTCCTCTTTCACTTTCATCAAGAGGCTTTTTAGTTCCTCTTCACTTTCTGCCATAAGGGTGGTGTCATCTGATATCTGAGGTTCTTGATATTTCTCCCAGCAATCTTGATTCCAGCTTGTGCTTCTTCCTGCCCAGCATTTCTCATGATGTACTCTACATATAAGTTCAATAAGCAGGGTGACAATATACAGCCTTGACATACTCCTTTTCCTATTTGGAACCAGT
>NW_011490366.1:5141-5518 GCF_000754665.1 Bison bison bison | reverse complement strand
TTGAGTCATGATTACCAAGGTAATCCTCTGCATTTGCCTATATTACATAATTGCTCTAGCAGGTTGTGACATAGCTCCCCATAATCAAATACATTAATATTTCTGTCATGAACTACATGAATATTCATACTGAGACAAATAAAGACTATCAATATCTTAACAAGACTTAAAATCAGTTTTAGCGTCAAACTTGTGAGGATTTTTTTTTATTTTCAGAACTTTGTGGATTTGGAAGTGCAAATGAGGATTGATGGTCTGTAGTAGGAATGACTTAGTGACTGAACCACCACCATCCATGGAGTAATTTTTAAGGCTTCCCTCATAGCTCAGTCGGTAAAGAATCTGCCTGCAATGCAGGAGACCCGGGTTTGATTCCT
>NW_011490366.1:0-740 GCF_000754665.1 Bison bison bison | reverse complement strand
GCCCCATGTCCGAACATGGCAGCTAGAAGAGGCAAAGCAAAGCTTTTGCATTTCACTTCTAACCAAAATAAGAAGCCAAAGGGAGGAGGGAGAGGGGGTGGGATCAATGAATGCAATCAATGGTCTATATTAATGTTTCTTATACGGTAGTGCTGATTTGCAGCTCTCCAGGTGCCAAATGGCATCTGGGAAACATTACTCCATCCCCCAATTGACGTAATAATTAGATTGCATAAATGGCTCCTCTGTGCTCACTGCCAGCACAAGAGACAAATGTTATTGGCGAGCCAATGAATCTTTCCCCCGTTAAAATTTCAACCTGCGTCAGCAATTATGCCGTGGAGATCGAAAGCCAACCAAATGAGTGAAAAGTGGCAAAGATGAATTTCAGGAGTGGATTATACTGCCCTACTTCCCATCAGGGTATGCTTGGAACCTGAGCAGGTACATGAATAGATTCACAACTGGACATACCACCAGGGGCCAAAAGAGGGAAAGAAGGCTAGTGACATCTTCTGCAATATTTTGCTTTTCTCTGTTCCAACCAATTATCTGCTTCACACTTAGATAAACCAAGGAGCTGAGAAAAGTATGACAGAGAAGAGCATTAGTTATTTGGTATTAGTCTTTGTGGCTGGTTGAATGATGCCCACCCCCCACCCCGAATACCTATGTTCAAATTCCCAGAATCTTTGAATATTACCTTAAACAGGACTCTGCAGGTGCACTTAAGGATCTTG
>NW_011490365.1:18593-19194 GCF_000754665.1 Bison bison bison | reverse complement strand
ACTTCGCACGCACACATGCAGAGAAGCATAGAGATATCAATCTGTGGCACTAGGTCACTGGTCTAAATTTTAAAGTTAGGCACCCTTCAGGTTGGAAGGATCAAGGCTCATTGTTTAACTCAAATGTGCACGATGCTGCACTAATTTTAATAGTTGGTTAATTAATGAAGATGGCAATAGAAAAGCTGAAGGAAGTGTCAGTGCTTTGTTATAAATATGTTAAAACATCACTCGGCCCATAGTTTTAGACCTGACTTCCCCACAGGCTTGTGTCCACGTACATTCACACAGAAGTATGGACAATTTAATGCTTTTGGATGGTAATGATGAAATCTCTGGGATTGCACATCATTTTCACTGTCCAACCAAACTCCTAGCACACATAGACTCTTTTGAAAGAGACGCTTTGTGAAATGTAAAACTCATGTAAGGAATTACAATAAATGTGGAAGGGAACCATAGTTCTGTTACTAAATACTGTTTTCTGAAAAATGTCAATACAAACTCATTAAGAAGCTCCTGTGAAATGTGTCCCTAAGTATACTCACATATTATATTTTCAGAATATAATTTACTTATTAAATTTACTACCTGCTGTACC
>NW_011490365.1:14961-15626 GCF_000754665.1 Bison bison bison | reverse complement strand
AGCATTGAAACATGTATATTATCATATGTGAAACAGATCGTCAGTCCAGGTTTGATGCATGAGGCAGGGTGCTCAGGGCTGGTGCACTGGGATGACCCTGAGGATGGGATAGGGAAGGAGGTGGGAGGGAGGGTCAGGATGGGGAAAAACATGTACACTCATGGTTGATTCATGTGAATGTATGGCAAATACCACCACAATATTGTAAAGTAATTAGCCTCCAATTAAAATTAACAAAATAAAAATAAAACATGCTGTACCCTTTGACCCAATAATTCCATCTCTAGGGACTGATCTTAAGAAAGTAATCAGAGACAGAATAACTAGATAATTAGTACATAAAATACATATTAATAATAGTGAAAGATTAGAAAGGCAGAAGTATTCAATAACAGAATAATTATATTATGTTCATTTAGTGACATGATGAAATACATATGATACAAAGTTAAGTGAAAAACCAAGAAATAAAAGTGCATATGCATTAGTATCCCAAACATGTAAAGGGTATGTACACACACATACACAGAAATAAAAGACTGAATGAAAATGCACGGGCATATTAACTGTTTCCTCTAGGTTTAAAAATTATCAGTTATTTTTTGTCATTCTGTATATGTATTGCAAAGTTTTAAGAATAAGCATATATTTGTTTTAATTAAAAA
>NW_011490365.1:13160-14861 GCF_000754665.1 Bison bison bison | reverse complement strand
CCACAACTGGGGTTTGTTTTTGCTTTGGCTCCATCTCTTCTTTGTTTATGGAGTTATTTCTCCACTGATCTCCAGTAGCATATTGGGCACCTACCAACCTCGGGAGTTCATCTTTCAGTGTCCTACCTTTTTGCCTTTCCATACTGTTCATGGGGTTCTCAAAGCAAGAATACTGAAGTGGTTTGCAATTCCCTTCTCCAGTGGACCACATGCTGATAATTGCATTTATATGAAATACATGTCAGTTATATGAAGACAAATAAAAAACAAGGTACAAACTACTATGTAGCAAATAAACTGCAAAGATACATTGTAAAGCACAGGGCATTTTATGTAACTTTAAATGGAGTATATTTTTAAAATTTTGAAAAGCTGTGTTGTACATCTGAAATGAATATAATATTGTAACTAAATTATGCTTCAATTAAAAAAATAAAACTAGAAAACATTGCTGAGAAATATACATAATTTTCACAACGGAGGGACAAACTGTGTATCTGAATGAAAATAGCAGCTATTAGGAAGATGATAATAGTTTCCAAGATAATGTGTAATTTATCATTTTTTCTAATAATAATATCAATGGAAAAAATACCAGCAGGGTTGCTTGGGAACTTTCCAATGTTATTCTAAATTCTATCTGGAAGAAAAATCAAGCAAGAGGAAGTATGAAATATTAGAAAAACAAAAGAAAAAGGGGGAAGCTTACTTTGAAAATGTTAAAAATCTATTATCAAGCTATAATAATAAAAATATTGGATTAATAATATAAATCAAATAAATATCAAGGAGAAAGATCAGAGAGCACATAGAAAATCCTAACATATTGTATGAAGAAAATGGAGAGCAAAAGAGGAAGAGGTGGATTATTCAACAAATGGTATTGTGGGAATTAACTATTTAGGAACAAATGAAACTAACTCTTCATCTTTACATCATGCTTGAGCCAAAATAAAATCCACATGGATAAAATTATCAAAATTAGAAAAAAAACCTGAAACCATATACAGTATATGTGAATATTTAAATGTCTTGGAATGAAAAAGGATTGGCTAAGCATACAATCAATGAAAGGAATCACAAGGAAAAAAATACATAAATTTGCTTCCATAGAAATTTCAAAATTTAGGACTAAAAATTTGGAAAAATGTAAGATAAAGGGAAGAATGTTTTCTAAAACTATGGCATTAAAAGGGTTAACATTGTAAATATAGAGATAACTCAAACAAATTGAGATCCATTAATATTCCCCAAAATAGAACATGTGAGGAAAGAGTCAGCTTTGTTAGTAATTTAAACTACAGTTAAAATCAACATGGAAATGTCATTTTCAACCTATATAATTGGCAAGGATTTTTTTAATGCAGTGTCTATGGCTATACTGTTTTGTGGTAGTAATTAGCCACTTGAAATATAGTTGCTGCAGTGTCAACAATATGTACCAAAAGCATTTATTTAATGAAAGCAAAAATAAACAAATGGGACCTAATTAAACTTAAAAGCTTTTACACAATGAAGGAAACTATAAGCAAGATGAAAAGACAGTCTTCAGAATGGGAGAAAATAATAGCAAATGAAGCAACTGACAAATAATTAATCTCAAAAATATACAAGCCACTCCTGCAGCTCAATTCCAGAAAAATAAGCAACCCAATCAAAAAATGGGCCAAAGAACTAAACAGACATTTCTCCAAAGAAGAC
>NW_011490365.1:10750-11204 GCF_000754665.1 Bison bison bison | reverse complement strand
TAGCATCACCAACTCAATGGACATGAGTTTGAGCAAGCTCCAGGAGTTGGTGATGGACAGGGAAGCCTGGCATGCTGGAGTCCATGGGGCCGCAAAGAGTTGGACACAACTGAGTGACTGAACTGAATTGAAATCAAGAAAGAAAGAAAAACACAAAATATAGAACAGGCAAGACAAAAAGCTAAAAATAAAACAATGGTAGTTACCATCAGTAAAAATGGACAAACTGCTCCAGTTATAAGAAGGGGATTATAAGACTGGATGTTTTTAAAAAATAGCAGCACAGGGTATTTACAAGAAACAAATCTAAATCATAATGATCTAAAAGTTGGAAATACAAGGATAGAGAAATATATTAAACACTAACAAAAGAAAGCTGGCATAGCTTTATTAATATCAGAAAATTTTTTCTTTAATGCAAAATCATTACAGAGATAAAGAGGATCACTACTTA
>NW_011490365.1:9540-10650 GCF_000754665.1 Bison bison bison | reverse complement strand
AGAATACTGGAGTGGGTAGCCTTTCCCTTCTCCAGAGGATCTTCCCAACCCAGGGATCGAACCCAGGTCTCCCACATTGCCGGGCAGATTCTTTACCAACTGAGTCACCAGGGAAGTCCAAGAATACTAGAGTGGGTAGCCTATCCCTTCTCCAGTGGATCTTCCTGACCCAGGAATCGAACCAGGGTTTCCTGCATTAGAGGCAGATTCTTGACCAACTGAGCCATCAGGGGTGGCTGATTTACTGGACCCTGGAGTGGGTTACCATTACTGAATATTGGAGTGAGTTACCATTTCCTTCTCCAGGGGATCTTCCCAACCCAAGGATAGAACCTGGATCTCCTGCACTGCAGAAAGGCTCTTTACTGCCTGAGCCACCAGGGAAGCCCTCTAAGGGTATATACCTATCTCTGAGCTCTAAGAGTATATACCTCTCTAGGAGGAAAAGCTGAGGAATTCAGCTGTACTTTTGGTGATTTTGCAAGCCTAGAGAAATCAAAATCAAAACCCAGGGGCTACCAAAATCAGAAACTCTGATAAATCATCCCTTTAAGGCTAAAACCCCAAAAGACTTCACTTCCAAAGTTAAAGTGAAATTAAAACAAACAATCTTTAACATTGAAGTGCAACCCAGTTTTGCAACATCTGGGATGCCTGGGGAAACTCAACCTCAAGAATAGAAATAGAATGCATAATGTGAAACCAGTTGAGGGGAAAAAAATGGAATGAGATGATCAGTCCAGTTGAAGTCAAGAAAAATCAAAGCTATGGTTTTTCCAGTAGTCATGTATGGATGTGAGAGTTGGACTATAAAGAAAGCTGAGCACTGAAGAATTAATGCTGTTGAGCTGTGGTGTTGGAGAGACTCTTGAGAGTCCCTTCGACTGCAAGGAGATCCAATCAGTCAATCCTAAAGGAAATCAGTCCTGAATATTCATTGGAAGGACTGATGCTGAAGCTGAAGTTCCAATAGTTTGGCCACCTGATGACAAAGAACTGACTCGTTGGAAAAGACCCTGATGCTGGGAAGACTGAAGGCAGGAGAAGAAGGGGATGACAGAGGATGAGATGGTTGTATAGCATCACCAACTCAATGGACATGAGTTTGAG
>NW_011490365.1:8184-9440 GCF_000754665.1 Bison bison bison | reverse complement strand
CGTCTCCTTACAGTCCAAGGGACTCTCAAGAGTCTTCTCATTAGTCCAAAAAACCTACTACATAATTAACCTTTACAAATCTGACTGTAACTCTCTTCAGATTCTCTTGCCCTCTCACACCATCTTGAAATAGCCAGTTTGCTGAAAATACTCTGTATGTATATGTGTGTATATATATATATATATATGTAACCCAATACTGGGTAGTGAATGAAGTCATCATATAATTCCAGGCCAGATGTAACCCAACACAGAGCCTTCCTCTCAGATTTGATCAGATTTCCCTTTATGAAATTAGCATTCTCTGTGTTCTAAAAAAAATTAACTTCTGAATTTAATTAAGGAAATTATTAGTCACTCAACACCAAAGGGATGTTGGTAAAAATTTGATATTCAAATTTCATATTCTCAGTCCCATTAAAACACTTACATTTGCTTTTCAACAAAACTGTCTCAAACCAGGAGTTTGTTTTTCAATGCATAAAATAGTGATCAAGGATAACTTAACCATGTGAAAAGTAATAGCCCTGTTCTGGACACATGAATTTACCATTGGCTCATTTCTTTTCTTAATAGTGGGATTTTACCAGACTGCCAATATTTTTAACTATCATTCTTTTAAATAGTTCTATAGTACATTTTTCAAAAGTGCCATGTCTATATAATTCATGCCCTACAAAGATTGTCTCAGTAAAAATTGTCTTTCCTAGCAGAAGAAATTCAAATTATCATGTGAACTACACACAACTACATGACTCAACTTATTTTAAAACAGACTTCATAGTATAGTGACATGCACACCAGGTTTATTATCCAATAGGCTGGGGTTCACAGGCCAGCTTCACTACATACAAGTTGCCTGTCCTAACTCAGTCTGGGTTCCCCTGTCTTCCAAACAAGGGTAATAGAACCTACCTGGAGGTAGTAACAAAGATCAAAGGATTGCTAACATTGAAGGGATATTTAGGACTTTTCCTTTACAACAGGCAAAACAAACAATTGAGCCATCTCTACCACTGAGGATAAGAAAAATGTAAAAATATTAAGAACATCTTTTTAAAGCACTGAAAAACTAATAATATAGTGAGAAATGGCCAGCAGCCAAAATCATGGGGACAAATAGAACCTGGAGAAGAATGCAAAGCCATCTTAACTCTAAGGGTATATACCTATCTCTTAGCTCTAAGGGTATATGCTGTGCTGTGTGAAAGTCACTCAGTCGTGTCCAACTCTTTGCAACCCCATTGACTATACAG
>NW_011490365.1:5442-5831 GCF_000754665.1 Bison bison bison | reverse complement strand
GAGGAAAAAGTACAGCAAATCTCAGTTGTCTGAAACATACCCCAAGGCACAGTTCTATCACTGCTGAGGAGGCCCCCGAGGGGCCACAATAGAAGCTCAGAGAGCAAGTTACCATCTCAAATTTCCTAAATGTTTTCCCATTGAGCCCTTGTTCCTTGAGCATTCTCAAGATGTCACAGCTACAACTGTTCATCTATTTCTCATCAAATATCCTGTCACTATTCCCCAGTCCAAGCTTTCATTTTGTTGATGGATGTTAGTATGCTAATAGAAATTACAGAAAATTGTACACATTCTGAAATTAACCTAATTATAATCTATGAACAGTCATCTATCACTTGACTCAGACTCTGATATTAATTCTATGACCTTGATAAGTTATTAGCTAT
>NW_011490365.1:4763-5342 GCF_000754665.1 Bison bison bison | reverse complement strand
GGCATTTAGCAAGTTACCTCTCTGGCCCTGTTTCCACATCTGTGAAAGAGAGGTGGTAATATTGAAAATTTATTGAGGTCTACTAATACTAGGCACTAAAGTAGGTGCTTAACATATATTAGCACTTTTAATACACATACATCATTAAAGGTTAGTAGTAGTATTGCTGTTGTTTCCATTTTACATATGAGAAAATTGAAACTCTGAGAGGTTAATTGCCTAAGGTTATGTTGTAGAAACATCAAGATTCAAGTCCAGGTTTCTCTATTGCCAAAACCCAATCTACTATACTTCATTGCTTCTCAATTAATGGAATATCTTCCATGTGATAGGCAATCTACATTCATCATCCTTATAAACTTGAAGATCAAAGGAGATATTCCTTATAAAACGCTTGGCACAGGGCCTAACACAGACACATGCAACAAAGTAAAAAGCCTGTAGCCTTCCAACTTTTTTCTAGTGTTTTCAAAAAACAAAACAAACAAACAAGACACTATTCTTTTGATTGAATAATAGGAGCTGTTCTTCCCGGATATCTAACATTAGGTGCTATACAGTGATATATGTAGTGATATT
>NW_011490365.1:3758-4663 GCF_000754665.1 Bison bison bison | reverse complement strand
CCAGGCTCCTCCGTCCGTGGGATTTTCCAGGCAAGAGTACTGGAGTGGGGTGCCATTGCCTTCTCCAACCAAAATATATTTATAGTCAATTATTTCTATAGCATTTTCTAGCAAAAGTAGATAGGATGGTAGATTATCCTTAGTTCCATCTATAACAGGCATTTGCATTAGGTAGGTATTGAAAGTATCATTGTTCTAAACCACTAGTGCTATAGAAAGCTATTTTCAATATTTTTTCAATGAAAAACTTTATTTCTATTCAAGTTCAACTCGCCTGTGTTTTCACCAGGACTTTCTTCCCGGAGTAAGAATGTGAGTTTGTAATCTAGCTCTACCTCCTTGCTTTAGGATCACTGGCTGAACAAGTTACTTAGCCTCCTTGAACTTGTTTCCTCTTCCTTCTGCCAGTAATAATTGTCTTCTGATGCTGGAGAGGATTAAATCAGATACCTCATGTAGAGTGCTAGCACGCAGTAAACACTTAATACTTGGTAATTATAATTGTTGTTGTTTTTATTATTATATAATTATAATGGTCTTATTCTGCATCCAGTTTACGTAAGAGCAGTCAGAGGGTCCTGCTTTGCATTCTAGCCTCCACTACTTCACATTTGGTGAACTTACACGAGTTCTTAAACCTCTCAGAGCCTCAATTTCATCACGTGTTAAATGAAGATAAGTATACCTCTAGATCATGGCATCCAATCCCATCACTTCATGGCAAATAGATGGGGAAACAGTGGAAACAGTGGCTGACTTTATTTTTCTGGGCTCCAAAATCATTGTGGATGGTGATTACAGCCATGAAATTAAAAGACGCTTGCTCCTTGGAAGGAAAGCTATGACCAACCTAGACAGCATATTAAAAAGCAGAGACATTACTTTGCCAACAAAGGTCCATCTAG
>NW_011490365.1:0-1023 GCF_000754665.1 Bison bison bison | reverse complement strand
TGCTGCTGCTGCTGCTAAGTCGCTTCAGTCGTGTCTGACTCTGTGCGACCCCATAGACGGCAGCCCACCAGGCTCCCCCGTCCCTGGGATTCTCCAGGCAAGAACACTGGAGTGGGTTGCCATTTCCTTCTCTAATGCATGAAAGTGAAAAGTGAAAAGTGAAAGTGAAGTTGCTCAGTCGTGTCCGACTCTCAGCGACCCCATGGACTGCAGCCTACCAGGTTCCTCCATCCATGGGATTTTCCAGGCAAGAGTATTGGAGTGGGTTAACATTCCTAGTACACATCAAACAATCAATTATGTCACTGCAGTTATCTTTTCCAATGTCTGGCTTTATAGTGACCCACTTTGGAAGCAAGACAGGGGATTATCACTTGCTTGGTAAAAAAAAATTCAAAAGACATTTAAGAAATCCATCTACAAGAACTACAAAACAGTTTTCTGCTTTGATCTGAATTGGCAAGTCATTATTGAGATCTGTTTGGTCAAAATGTACAACCCAAGAATGTCAGAGCTACTAGAGAGCATACAGATCATTTGTCCAAACTCTCTTTTCTCCCTGGGTGAGGAAATTGAGAGGAATCTTGCCAAAGATCACTCAGCTAGAAAAAAGGTAGAACTGGGACTTGAGCCGGGACCCATCAATTGCTGACTTTTCTCTCCCTGTTTAGGAAAAATATAATCATACTTTTAAAGTTTTCTAAGAAGGAAGAAAACTTTCCTTAATCTCTCCATCTAAAGCAACTACAGGATTTTTATTTTTTATATTATATTCTATAAACATTTTATATAATTGTAACTGCAATGTACAGGGGAATTCAGGAAAATGTTTGTGTCAAAATGCACATTCAAAAATCAATAGCTTCCCCATACAAATGTAAAAAAAAAAAAATGAAATCAGAAAAAAGCATTCAAAGGAAATATGGGTGAATAGCTATGTCATCAGAGAAGGCAATGGCACCCCACTCCAGTACTCTTGCCTGGAAAATCCCATGGATGGAGGAGCCTGGTAGGCTGCAGTCC
>NW_011490364.1:16067-16578 GCF_000754665.1 Bison bison bison | reverse complement strand
GATATCAATGTTCAATCTTGCCATCTCTTGCTTGACCATGTCTAATTTACCCTGATTCATGTATCTAACATTCTAGGTTATCCTATGCAATATTGTTATTTATAGCATTGGATTTTACTTTCACCACTAGATATATCCACAGCTGATCATCATTTCGATTTTGGCCTAGCCACTTCATTCTTACTGGAGCTATTAGTGATTGCCCTCTACTCTTCCTCAGAAGCATACTGAGTACCTTCCAACCTGGAGGCTCATCTTCCAGTGTGATATCCTTTTGCTTTTTTTTTTTTTTTTTTTTTACTATTCATGGGGTTCTCCAGGCAAGAATACTGAAGTGGGTTGCCATTTTTCCCTCCAGCAGACCACTTCTTATCAGACCTCTTCACTATGACCCATCTGTCTTGGGTGGCCCTGTGCAGCATGGCTCACAGGTTCTTTGAGTTATGCAAGCCCCTTTGATTCGACAAGGCTGTGATCCATGATGAGGATTAAAAGTCATACATTTTATTTT
>NW_011490364.1:14532-15967 GCF_000754665.1 Bison bison bison | reverse complement strand
ATTTTATTTTTTTTCAAACTTTTTCTACTCAATGTTTACTTTTTTAAATTGCATTAAATCTGTTTTATCAAGCCTGTTGACCCACTTTTTTCCCCTTTAATCATTATTGTTTTTCTTTATATATATATATATATATTTTTTTTTTTGAAATATAGTTGACTTACAATGTTTCACGTGCACAGCAAGGAGATTCAGTTATACATATATATAATTTTTGAAATTATTTTCCATTACACATTATTATAAGATATTGACTGTAGTTCCCTGTGCTATAGAGTAAACATTTCCTTCTGGTTAAATATTTATTTTTTAAACTAGAAATCTAGCATTCTATTCATACTAAGTCAAACAAGTGGAATCAAAACATCATTTTTTAGTTAGACAAAAATTCATAAGTTTTCCAGAAAATATATTATACATATTATTTATATAAATGTATACAAAAACTTATCAACTATGCTTGATAAAAGCTTGAGAAAGAACATAAAAAAAGAAAATATGGAGAAATTAAAAGACATAAACTAAATGTAGTGGAAGAACTGAATGTGAAATAGAAAAAATGAAAAGAAACTAGGTAAAAGTAAAAGATGATCATATTTTGTTGTTGTTCAATCACTCAGTCATGTCCAATTCTTTGTGACCCCATGGACCACAGCATGCCAGACTTCCCTGTCCTTGACCATCTTCCAGAGCTTGCTCAAACTCATGTTCATAGAGTCAATTATTCCATCCAACCATCTCTTGCTCTGTCATCCCCTTCTCTTCAGTCTTTCCCAACTTGAGGGTCTTTTCCAGTGAGTTGGCTTTTTGCTTCAGGTGGCCAAAGTATTGGAGCTTTAGCTTCAGCATCAGCCCTCCCAGTGAATATTCAGGGTCTATAACCTCTAGGATTGACTTATTTGATATCCTTGGAGTCCACAGTACTCTTAAGAGTCTTCTCCAACACCACAGTCTGAGAGTATTAATTATTCAGCATTCAACATTCTTTATGGTCCAACTCTCATATCTGTACATGACTATTGGAAAAACCATAGCTTTGACTATATGGACCTCTGTCAGCAAAGTCAAGTCTCTGCTTTTTAATACACTGTCTAGTTTTGTCATAGCTTTTATTCCAAGGAGCAAGGGTCTTTAAATTTCATGGCTGCAGTCACCATTTACAGTGATTTTAGAGCCCAAGAAAATAAAGTTTGTCACCACTTCATCATATAGCTCAGTTGCTTTTAAACATGATGCTCGTTAGAAACATACCTGGAGCTATGGTGAAAATAAAAGCAATATCTGGGCATTTTTATTTTTCAAAAAAATTCCAAGATAGTTCTGATATACATCTGCAATTCATAAAGTGATTACAGGCTTTTCTATTTAATGATAGTTTTGGTGATAAAGAGTTCTATTATTTTCCTGTTGACCAATCATGATACAATTCTATTAA
>NW_011490364.1:13176-14432 GCF_000754665.1 Bison bison bison | reverse complement strand
TTCTTTTCCCATTCTATTGTTTTACTCTATTTCTTTGCATTTTTCATTTTAGAAGGCCTTATGTCCCATTTCTATTCTCTGGAACTTTGCATTCAGTTGGGTATATCTTTCCCTTTCTCCCTTGCCTTTTGCTTCTTTTCTTTTCTCAGCTATTTCTAAAGACTCCTCATACAAGCACTTTGCCTTCTTACATTTCTTTTTCTTTGGAATGCTTTTGATCGCTACTTCCTGTACAATATTACAAACTTCCATCCATAGTTCTTCAGGCACTGTCTATCAGATCTAATCCCTTGAATCTATTTGTCACCTCCACTATATAATCATAAGGGATTTGACTTAGGTCATACCTGAATAGACTAGTGGTTTTTCCTATTATCTTCAATTTAAGCCTGAATTTTGCAATAAGGAGCTCATGATCTGGGCCACAGTCTGCTCCAGGTCTTGTTTTTTTCTGACTGTATAGAGTTTCTCTGTCTTTCACTGCAAAGAACATAATCAATCTGATTTCAGTATTGACCATCTGGTGATGTCCATGTGTAGAATCATCTCTTATGTTGTTGGAAAAGGGCGTTCTCTATGACCAGTGTGTTCTCTTGACAAAACTCAGCCTTTGCCCTGCTTCATTATGTACTCCAAGGCCAAGCTTGCCTGTTATTCCAAGTATCTCTTGACTTCCTACATTTGCAATCCAATCCCCTATGTTGGAAAAGACATATTTCTTTGGTATTAGTTCTAGAGGAACTTGTAGGTCTTCATGCTGCTGCTGCTAAGTCTCTTCAGTTGTGTCCGACTCTGTGCGACCCCAGAGACAGAAGCCCACCAGGCTCCCCCGTCCTTGGGATTCTCCAGGCAAGAACACTGTAGTGGGTTGCCATTTCCTTCTCCAATGCATGAAAGTGAAAAGTGAAAGGGAAGTCGCTCAGTGGTGTCTGACTCTTAGCGACCCCATGGACTACAGCCTACCAGGCTCCTCCATCCATGGGATTTTCCAGGCAAGAGTGCTGGAGTGGGGATGCTACTGTCTTCTCCGGTAGGTCTTCATAGAACAGGTCAACTTCAGCTGCTTCAGCGTCAGTTGCTGGGGAATAGACTTGGATTACTGTATAGGCTTGGATGTTGAATGGTTTGCCTTGGAAAGGAACTGAGATCATTCTGTCATTTTTGAGACTGCAGCCAAGCATTGCATTTCAGACCCTTTTGTTGACTGTGAGGGCTTCTCCTTTTCTTCTAAGGGACTCTTGCCCACAGTAGTAGAT
>NW_011490364.1:9952-11013 GCF_000754665.1 Bison bison bison | reverse complement strand
CTACGTTTTGAGGACTCAGCTTTCAAATTTATAATTTTTCTAGTTTGCCAAATGTTCTCAGGGTCAAAATAGCTTGGGTAATAACCTCTCTGGATTCTCACTTTTCCTTCAAATTTTGTCTACTACCAAACTGTGTTTTCATTTCTTTCTTGTTTATAAATAGATATTTTTTAACAGAAGATATATTTTATCCAGTACAGTAAGTCCCCCATATATGAATATTCAAGTTGTGAACTCTCAAAGATGTGAACATGTGTTTGCTTGTCCAATCATGTGTAGTTCATGTATATGGTGTACATTGTCATGGATGTTCATCCTCTACAAGTGACTATGCTTTTGTGTACTTTACTGTTCAGTACTATATAGAGTACAGTAGCACAATATCTGTATTTCAAGCCCAGGTTGTCTGGAAGCAAGCAGAAAAGTAGTTTGATGTAGCTGGTACTGCTGAGAAGTGCCAAGTGATAACAATGGAAACATAAGTAAAAATAATTGAGAGAGTGGAGTAAGGTGAAAAGATGGAAGATATCACTCATTCCTATAACATGAATCATTCAACCATTGGCACTATTCTAAGCAAGCTGTGAAGTCTACTGTGTCAATGATGTCAACAATAATGTTGAAGAAGTGTGGCAAAGTGATGTAGGATATGAAGAAACTTCTCAGTATGTGGATGCAGGATAAACATCAGCATCAAGTCTCTCTCAGCTTAATGCTGATTTAAGAGAAAACTAAAAGCCTTTGTGAAGACTTGAAGAATAAATATGGCAAAGAATCAGAGGGCACATCATCTAATGCCAGCCATAGAGGATTTCATTGGTTCAAGGCTAGAGACAACCTCCACAACGTAAAAGTAACTGTCAAGGCAGTGAGTACAGATACAGTAGCTGCCTGGGAATTTCCTTAAATGCTTCAAGAAATTATTGATGAGGGTGCATATTTATCAGAATACTTTTTAGTGTGGTTGAGGCAGGACATCACTGGTAGAGAATGCCAGACCAACGTTGTATCAGTAAAGAGGAAAAGATGACGACAGACTATAAAGCAGCAAAAGATAGCCT
>NW_011490364.1:8272-9852 GCF_000754665.1 Bison bison bison | reverse complement strand
TTATTCTAAATTCTTTTTCTGGAATGTTGTTTAACTTCATTTAGTTGTTTCTCTGGGGTTTTATCTTGTCCCTTCATCTGGGACCTAACTCTCTGTTTTTTCATCCCAATTAACTTTCTATAATGTGGTTTTGTTTTAGCCATTGTGGAACTGTGGTTCTTCTCATTTTTTCTGTCTGCCCTCTGATGGAGGAGGCTAAGAGGCTTGTGTAAGCTTCCTAATGGAAGAGACTGGCACTGAGAATAACTGGGTCTTGATCTTGTGGGCAGAGCCTTGATCAGTAAAGCTTTAATACAATTATTTGCTGATGGGTGTGGTTGCAGTCCCTCCCTGGTAGTTTGGCCTGAGGTGACCCAGCCCTGGACCAGGAGACTTCCCTGGTGGTTCAGATGGTAAAAGTGTCTGCCTACAATTCAGGAGACCTGGGTTCGATTCCTGGGTTGGGAAGATCCCCACTTCAGTGTTCTTGCCTGGAAAGTTCCATGGACAGAGAGCCTAGTAGGCTACAGTCCATGGGGTTGCAAAGAGTCAGACGCAACTGAGTGACTTCAGTTTTTTCATTTGGACCCAGCCCTGAGCTCTATAGGCTCTATGGTAGGGTTAATGGTGGCCTCCAAGAGAGACCTCCAAGGGAGATATTCCAGGACTGCTGCTGCCAGTGTCCCTGTCCCTGTGGTGAGCCCCTGCTGAAACACACCTCCACAAGAGACCCTCCAACACTAGCAAGTAGCTTTGGTTCAGTCTCTGTGTGTTCACTGTTTCTTTCCTCTGGTATTGGTGATTACAAGATTTTGCTTGTGCCCTTCAAGAGTGGAGTCTCTGTTTGCCCCAGTCCTATGGAAATCCTATAATCAAATTCCCCTGGCCTTCAAGGTTACATTCCCTGGGGATTTCCAGTCCCTTTGCTGGAAGCCTAATGTTGGGCTAAGAACCTTCACAACAGTGGGAGAACATCGTTGGTATTATCTTTCTCCAGTTTGTGGGTCACCCACGTGGTGGGCATGGGGTTTGATTTTAGCAAGATTGTACCCCTCCTACCATCTTGCTGTGGCTTTTTATTTGTCTTTGGACATGGGATATCTTTTTTTGGAGAGTTTCAGCAAATTGTTGTTCAATAGCTAGGTGCAATATTGGTTATCTCACAGGAGGAGATGAGCACACATCCTTCTACTCTGCCATCTTAAACCAGAAGATGCTGAGCCACTTTTTATAGTTTCTTATTCCCTCCAAAATAGTTAGTATTCTCTCTTTAATTATTTAATCCTAGTAATAACCACTTGTTTTAAAGGTATTTCCTCAGATATTATTATTTCGAAGGGTTTTTTTGCGTGCTATTTTTTTCCCACTAGTTTTTCTTTTGGTATCTGGGTTCTTAATATATTCATTGTGTGTTGTTTATTGTGCCTTGAACAATTAACTGTGGAAATAACTTGTGATCTAGAATGAAAGTAACTTTATCCAGCAAGAATTTGCCTCTGCTTTGAATACCTAGGGATCCTACAATTCTTTCCTCTTATTGAACTAAATTCACAACTTGAGGTGTTTGGGATGATACAGGTGATGTACATTTGTGCAGCAAA
>NW_011490364.1:5488-6046 GCF_000754665.1 Bison bison bison | reverse complement strand
TGGAAAATCCACATGGGCAGAGAAACCTGGTGGGCTACAATCCATAGCATCACAAAGAGTAGGACATAACTGAAGCAACTTAGCATGCACATACAGTAATGGATTTAATGTATTGTCTTTTTGCCTAGTGGCAGAAAATCACAAATGACTGAAGCTAGCCCTTTATTCATTTTTCATTCATTCATAAAATATTTATTGAGTGCCTACTATGTGTCTAGCTTCTTGGAATGTAAATGTGAACAAGTCAGACAAGATCCTGTCCTTCATGGAATTTAGAGTATAGTGGGGAAAGAAAAGCACATTAACAATTAGCATGTAAATATATAATATAATATTATATAGTGATAGGTTGTATGTGGTAAATTAAGTCTGTTTAAGGTGTTATGAGAATGCCAGAAGGGAGCATGACTACTTTGAGTGGACAGGACATACTGAACATGTTATTTAACTTAATGTAGTTATGGATTTCTATTATTTTCAATACCTTTTGGCACCCAAGACCTAAGTACCTCATTCCTGGTAGCAAATTTGGAATGTGTATCTGCTGCTTCTGCTGTG
>NW_011490364.1:4799-5388 GCF_000754665.1 Bison bison bison | reverse complement strand
AGTATGGATCTTTATCTGTCTGAGGAGGAGGATACCTGGGGCCCTCTTACCAACTTTTTCAGTGACCTTAAGTAATTTCTGGAGATTTCAGACACTCTGAGATTCTAAAGCCTTTAATGGTCTGATTCAATGTCCTTAGCCAAGACTTATGATGATTAGAGATCCGTATTGTCTTAATCATTCTTTAGAATGGGAGTTGGTACTGTATTGTTCAAGCCATCTAAAGACCCTGGACACCTGAATATATTATACCACTATCATCTGGCCATCACAGGAAAGTTACCTCTTCCTGAGCTCCCAAATTATTTATACTTGAGCATACAGTAATGATTGCAGCCATGAAATTAAAAGATGCTTACTCCTTAGAAGGAAAGTTATGACCAACCTAGATAGTATATTGAAAAGCAGAGATATTACTTTGCCAACAAAGGTCTGTCTAGTCAAGGCTATGGTTTTTCCAGTGGTCACGTATGGATGTGAGAGTTGGACTGTGAAGAAAGCTGAGCACCGAAGAATTGATGCTTTTGACCGTGGTGTTGGAGAGACTCTCAAGAGTCCCTTGGACTGCAAGGAGATCCAACCAGTCCAT
>NW_011490364.1:3827-4699 GCF_000754665.1 Bison bison bison | reverse complement strand
GTTTTTCCCTATGTAAGAACATTTTCCTAGATCTAAGATTCACCTTTTTAAAAAATAGGATGGTAGGGTGGGCAAGGCATAATGAGCATATTATTACTTCAGATAAATTGTTCTTATTTCTAGAAATTCCTTGACCACATATTTACCTTTCATCTTTTTTCAAGGTATTGTGTTGCTTTTTATAAAGTTGTGGTTTGTAAGGAAGTTTACTATTTACCATATGATGTAATTTAGATTAAAAATGTCTTCATTGATAAAACATGGGTTTTAAAACTGAATAATTTCCATTTATCACCTCAGCACTCAATAAATTTGTATATTGATTACTTAAAAAGAAGTACATGTAATCCTATTTGCACATGATCTAATAGTTTCTTCACATTTATAAGGAATTTCAGAAGTGTTTTGCTAGTGTGTTCACTCCATTCTTATAAAACATGTAATATATTACCATTCTAGCTCTTCAAATGACAGGTAACTTTCTTAAGGTATTTATAAATTATTAAAAATTTGGTTCTTCTTTAAACTTTGATAACTCAAATACTCACACTTCATATTGAGAAGTAGGCAAAACCTGACTTTGCTTCCACCTTTTCTCTATAATATCTACCCCTCTTAATCTTCTATCCCTTTCATGGTCTTACTGCCTATCTGTTCTCTCCCTCTACCCCTAATCCAATAAAGGGGCTCACCCACTATTGTTAAAATATACTTCAGCATTAAAATTTTCCAGATCATAGGGTAGCAGTGTAAGAAATTGTTTCTTTTTCTTTTTTCCTTACTCTAAAGCAAGATGAACAAAGCTGAAGCAAGGCATCAGTCCCACCCTAGACCCAGGTAACAAATATACATCAATGAATACTGAGTATGGA
>NW_011490364.1:0-860 GCF_000754665.1 Bison bison bison | reverse complement strand
ATGGCATCTGGTCCCATCATTTCATGGCAAATACATGGGGAAATAATGGAAACAGTGAGAGACTTTATTTTCTTGGGCTCTAAAATCACTGCAGATGGTGACTGCAGACATGAAATTAAAAGACACTTGTTCCTTGGAAGAAAAGCTATGACCAACTTAGCGTGTTAAAAAGCAGAGACATTACTTTGCTGTCAAAGGCCCATCTAGTCAAAGCTATGGTTTTTCCAGTAGTCATGTATGGATGTGAGAGTTGGACTATAAAGAAAGGTGACTGCTGAAAAACTGATGTTTTTTGAACTGTGGTGTTGGAGAAGACCCTGATGCTGGGAAAGATTGAAAGCAGGAGGAGAAGGGGACAACAGAGGATGAGATGGTTGGATGGCATAGCTGACTCCATGGACATGAGTTTAAGCAAGCTCTGGGGGTTGGTGATAGACAGGGAAGCCTGGAGTGCTGCAGTCCATGGGGTTGTAAAGAGTCGGACACAACTGAATAATTGAACTGAACAGAACTTTTCCATACACTGTCCTCATATTTTCCTTTTCCTATACCCTCAGTGTGCTGGTAAATACTTAAAGTGACTCTCTGGTAAAGGGAAATCCTGATTTGTACTGTTTCCTAATTTTCATCATGTTATGACCCCCATCATAGCTAACTTGAAGTTACCAAGGTGTCAGAATTGAGAAAGCATGCACATAATCAGTTGTCCTGAGCAAGTGCTAGTAGATGTCAGCATTAAACTGTTTTTATTCATCCACTTAGAAGAATAATGTGTCTGGTTTTCTTTTTTTTTTTTTAATTTTATTTTATTTTTAAACTTTACATAATTGTATTAGTTTTGCCAAATATCAAAATGAATC
>NW_011490363.1:19788-19945 GCF_000754665.1 Bison bison bison | reverse complement strand
CAGGAGACCAGGGGCTGATGCTTGAGAAGGTGATAAGATCGTAGGAAGCAGATGTTTATCTTTCCGTGAAGGGCATGACAAACATCACGTAACACCTCGGGGCACTGACAACCAAGGACCCTGGGTTTCCCACTGTGGTGGGGAATCAAAAAAAAAA
>NW_011490363.1:19212-19688 GCF_000754665.1 Bison bison bison | reverse complement strand
CGGAAAGACCCCACGGAGGAGGACATGGCAACCCACTCCGGTATTCTTGCCTGGAGAATGCCATGGGCAGAGGAGGCCGGCGGGGCTACAGTCCACAGGGTTGCAAAGAGTCAGACACCACTGAGCACGCAACCTCAGCTTATTCTGCTCACCGTGTCATTCGTAAAAAATCTCCTCTGTTTCTCTCACGATTCCTTCTCTCACCCTCGGGTTATTTGGAATCGTCCAGCCCTTGAAGGATCGTTGGCCCTGTTTTAGTTGCTGGCTTGCAGCCTAATTCCATGAGGGTCAGACTGTGTGTCCCGAATGCGTCTCATCCTTTGGAATGTGTGAGGTTTGCTGGAGGCCCAGGAGATGCTCCGTTTGGGAACTGCGTGGACATTATCATTATGTCTGCCGTGTCCGGACGTAGCTAAGGAAATCTGGGGTGAATGACACTCCGTGTACTGGTTTTCATGGTCTCTGACCCTTGTGGT
>NW_011490363.1:18068-19112 GCF_000754665.1 Bison bison bison | reverse complement strand
AAGAACCCATGTGCCAATGCAGGAGACACAAGAGACCTGGGTTCCATCCCTGGGTTGGGAAGATCCCCTGGAGGAGGAAATGGCAACCCACTCCAATATTCTTGCCTGGAGAATCCCATGGACAGAGGAGCCTGGCAGGCTACAGTCCACAGGGTCACGAAAGAGTCGGACACGACTGAGTCACACACACACACACACACACATATGCAGCTAGTATGTCAGTTAAGCTTCTATTACTTTCTTTATTATTTATTATTATATTATTTATATTATTATCCTTATTATTTATTCTTTATTTATTTTTTTGAAGTATACTTGATTTACAATGTTGTGTTAATTTCTGTTGTGCAACAAAGTGACTCATTGATACACATGGATACATTCTTGTTCATATGCTTTTCCACTGTGGTTTATGACAGGGTATTGAATATAGTCCCCACGCTATAGAGTAGGACATTGTTAATGACCCATCATGTACATAACGGTTTGTATCTGCTCAGCTCAAACAAGAATACTGGAGTGCATTGCCATTTCCTGCTTCACTGTTCATTCCTATGGCATTGTAACTGCGTGTTGAAATGTTAAAAACATTAAAATGAGGAAGCGTGACTTTGCGGGCGTTTTTCACAAGGAAATCTGAGTCGTAGGGGGCTTCCCTGGCAGCTCAGATGGTAAATATGATGCTACATCTATTCCGTCCCCACGAAAAGACTCAAGGACACCACCCTCTTGTGCTAAGTGAAATGATTCAGAGAAAGACAAATACATTATTTTTGTATGTATGTAGAACCTAAAAAAAATAATATGAATGAATTTACAAAACAGTCAAGACATGGAAGCAACCTAAATGTTCATCGACACAGGAGTAGTTGCAGAGTGCTACACATTCAGAGTGGAATATTACTCAGCCATGAAAAAGAATGAAATAATGCCATTGGCAGCACCATGGACACACTTAGAGATTGTCACGGGTTTCCCTGATGGCTCAGTCAGTAAAGAATCCGCCTGCCCATGCAGGAGATGGGGATTCAAGCCCCGGGTCGG
>NW_011490363.1:4417-16393 GCF_000754665.1 Bison bison bison | reverse complement strand
ACCCAGCCACAAATAAACAAATATGTCATTTTCTTTTTTTTTTTTTTAATTTGGGGAGGATAAAGAAAGGAAAAAAAAAACACGTCCACACAGAGACTCGTATGAGAGAAGAAAACATGTTCTCTCATGCTCTAAGCCCCTGTAGGATGAGCCTGGAGGTTTGCCATCCAGGGAGGAGAAACAGGCTCACGCTCTTGGCAAGGCAAGAGGTCTGTTGGATGAAGGGGTAGGGGGGCGGTTCCTGCCCACCCCAGATCCCCCAGGACTCTTGAGAGATTCCCTGCTCCGTGGTTGCCGTGGTGACTAGAAGCTGAGGCATATCACCGCATCCCAGGGACTCAGGAGCGTCACGCTGGAGTCCTGGCTGCTTCCATTCTCTGGACACACGTGGTTCCCTGGGACAGTGGATATGCCTTGCGAGTGTCGACACCCACAGGAGTGGATACAGGGAGGGTTGGGGGAGTGGCCGAGACCCCCGGGGCCCCAGTGTGAGGACTAAGGGGCTGGTCACAGAAACCAAGGGGTGTGATCAGGTCCGGGGGCCCAATGTAGGGCACAGCGGAGACTTGAGGGAGCTGGTCGGGTCCTTGGGAGCCAGGCCAGGCCATGAGAGGCAGGGTCAGCCTTAAGTCAGGCCTTGGGGACCTGAAGTAGTCCAGACGAGCTGCTATCAAACCAGTACAGTGAATTTTGTCTACAGTATCCGTGTGTGTGTGTGTGTGTGCGCGCGCACTCAGTCATGTCTGACTCTTTGTGATGCCATGGACTGAGCCCGCCAGGCTCCTCTGTCCGTGGGGTTCTCTAGGCAAGAACACTGGAGTGGGTCACCATTTCCTTCTCCATACAATATCTGTATATGTGGTCAGTTACCTGTCTAGATATTGCTGTGCAGATGTTTTTTTTTAAAGCCATGATTCACATTTAAAGCACTGAACTCTGAGCAAAACAAATGACCTGTCATAACATGGGTGGGCCTCGTCTAATCAGCTGAAAGCTTTTGGAGAAAAGAAACGGAGGTCCTCCAAGGAAGATGGTATTCTGCCTCCAGACAGACTTCAGATGCAACCTACAAAATCATCGTTTCCGTGGGCCTCCAGACTACTGGTCTACCCAGCAGAACTGGGACTTACCACGATCTACCATGAACATGAGTTTGAACAAACTCTGGGGGATGGTGAAAGACAGCGAAGCCTGGCATGCTGCAGTCCATGGGGCCGCAAAGAGTTGGGCACGACTGATCTTCCACACTCATAAGCCTTTTCCTTAATCATCTGTATGTATCTATGTATCTAGTTAATCCATAGATAAGTATATACATCCATCTATCATGTATCTATCATCTATCTTGTGTTTCTCTTCTTCCCCATCCAACCATTCATGATCTATCTACCTATCTATCATCTATAAATAAATATGGATCTATCTATCTAATCATCTATCCTTTTAATACTTGTGTTAGCTTTGGGGCTTCCCTGATAAAGAATCCGCCTGCCAATGTAGGAGACACGGGTTCTATCCCTGGGTCAGGAAGATCCCTTGGAGGAGGGCATGGCAACCCACCCACTCCAGTATTCTCACCTGGAGAATCCCATGGACAGAGGAGCCTGGAGGGCTACAGTCCATGGGGTTGCACAGAGTCGAAGATGACCGAGTGACTGAGCACACCACAGCACATTAGCGTTCTCCAGAGAATCAGGGCCAATAGTGTATATATTATAAGGAAACAACTCCTGTGATCACGGAGACTGAGAAGTCCCAGGATATTCTGTCTCTAATCTAGAGACCCAATGGGGCAATGTTGGGAGCCCACCAATCCTCAAGACCAGAAAATCATCACTGAGCCCACAACCAACGTGTCGTTAATTTACCCCACGTCCCGTGACGGAGTCACAGAGCCAGTTTAACGTTAAAGACCAAGGACTGCTGATATACCCATTGAATGGATTTCTAGACTGAGGCTCGGGAGAGATAAGGACACCCTCTCAAGAGCCAGTTAGACCCGTTTTGCTGGTGGACACCTCTCGCCTATGTAGTTTTATATTTATAGAAGCTCTTTTTTTTTTTAAGTGCAGCATCATTGTGATGAGAGAGTGGTGTTTTTCTCGTTTGATGGAAGAGGAAATTGAGGTTTAGTCATTAGGTCACGGGGTGGCCATGGTCAGACACACAGCTAGGGGTGTATCTCAATCTGTGGGAAGAAGCAGACTCCCAGTGGCCTCACCAGACAGACGCACACACCTTCTCACGGTGAGGCCAGACCGTGATGGCCCACTCCGTGATGCTACGGGTGGCCCTGTGGTCTTCCCCTCTGGCCTTCACAGCTTCCCAGAGGATTGGGGCCTGTCTACAGATCCATCCTCACGACGGAGCCCCAGCTGGACACGCAGAAGCAGCTTTGGGCCAAGAGTCAAGGGCGGCCCTTGGTCACACTGCGCTGGACGCCAGCCAGCTAACACTGATGTTCTGGCCGCTGTCTCGAGTATCAGCGTCCCTCAAAACCATGGGCGGTCTGTCCACCAGCTGCAGCTATTTAAACTGGACCCTGCGGCGGTCAAGGGCTTTCTACCGTGGGTGATCAGGCCGCCCCCGCCCACTGGGGACACTCAGTGGTGTGTGTAGCTGTTTCTGGTTGTCATCACCTCCAGAAGGGTGTCCTGGCACGTGGTGGGTGGAGACCAGGGATGCCGTGGGGTGCCGGACTCACCACATCAGAGAGTCGTGCATCGCCAGGTGTCAATAGTGGTGAGTCTGAGACATCCTGACCTAGCTCGAGAGACTTCATCGACTTATGCATGTATCCATCATCACTGATCATCTACCTGTCACTCATCCGTGTAGGAATCATCTAAGTATCTGAAGACCTATCATCTATCTCCCATCCATTCACTCATCCATCTACCTGCTAACATGTATCATTTAACCATCACTCATCCATCTAGGAATCATCTAAGTATCTAAAGACCTATCATCTATCTCCCATCCATCCATCCATCCATCCACCCATCTATTATGATCTATCATTTAACCATCATCCATCCATCTATCCGTCTTCCTATCCATCCATATCTATCTATCATCATCTGTCTATCATCCACCCATCCATTATCATCTCATTGAGCATCATTCATCCATCTAAGTATCATCTAGTATGTATATCCACCTATCATCTATCTGTAATCTATCCATGCACCTACCCATCTGTCTTTTCATCCATTTGTCTATCTGTCCATCCATCATGTATGTATCTATCCATCCATCCACCATCTCTCTTCACCCATTCATCCATCCACCTATCCATCTTTCTATTCGTCCATGTCCATCTATCTTCTCTGCTCTTCAGTAAGCTTCCTGAGCCCTACCCTTCACTCCTGTCTCTATCAGCCTCTCAGGTCCCTGGTATCCTGTTTGGTTCCCCATCCTCTCTCTTGCATGGTCCATTTTAATCAACGTGGACAGTGGAGGAGGAAATGACAACCCACTCCAGGATTCTTGCCTGGAGAATCCCATGGACAGAGGAGCCTGGCCGGTTACAGTCCATGGGGTCGCAAAAGAGTCGGACACGGCAGAGTGACTAAACAAGGACAAAAAACGTGGACAAAGAGTTATGTTTTCACAGATCAGCCCGGTTGTAAGGCACCTCGTGGTCTGAACCAGGGGGACTCCCCTGGTGGTTCTGTGGCTAAGACTCCATGCTCCCACTGCAGGGGGCCTGGGTGCAATCCTTGGCTGGGGAACTAGAGCCCTCGTGTTTCAGGGAAAGTTCCCATATGCTACAATTAAGACCTAGTGCAGCAAATAAATAAAGGAATATTAATTTTAAAAGAAAGCCACAGACGGGAGGGAGGCTGTACAAAGCCAGCAGCCCCGGTCCCGCTCTGGTGCCCAGAGCTGGCCGTCCATCATTTGCATGGCTGTTTAGAAATGGCGACGGCGGTGTTTATTTAGAAGGGAGCTGAGCTTGGAAAGGAAATCGGCCACCCGTGGCGGGGACAGGCAGCTTGTGGTGGGGGGACCTCAGCAACACCCGCGCCGTTGGCTTCCTGTGAGCGTGACTCAGAACCTGCAGGAGCCGGCCAGGCTCAGCAAACGCTCGGGCAGACAGTGTTTATAGCCCGGGATGAGGAAGTCAAGCGTGGGGGTGTGGCGGCCGGCAGCTGCCTCTTTCCTCTCTCTTTTTAAAACGGAGGTACAGCTCACGGTTTGAAAGCACGGGCTCCACTGGCGTTCAGGGCATTCACCGCGTGCTGCCAGCTCCGCTCCCGCCTAGTTCTAGAACACTTCCACCATCTCCACGTGGGCTCGTATTTTAGCATCAAGAACAGCCGTCAGAGAGAGGGTTCAGATTCCCCGTGCACGGAGCAGTCCTTATCATCATCACCATCAATCACCATCATTATCGCCACCACCATCACCACCACCATCACCATTATTAGCGTCACCACTACCACCATCAATCACCACCATTATCACCACCACCATTATTATCACCACCACCATCATCACCATAAATCAATCACCAACATTATCACCATCAATCAATCACCATCATTATCACCATCAATCACCATCAATCAATCACCATCATTATCACCACAACCATCATCACCATCAATCAATCACCATCATTATCACCATCATTATCACCACCACCATCATCACCATCAATCAATCACCATCATTATCACCATCAACCAATCACCATCAATCAATCACCATCATTATCACCATCATTATCACCACCACCATCATCACCATCAATCAATCACCATCATTATCACCATCAACCAATCACCATCAATCAATCACCATCATTATCACCATCATTATCACCACCACCATCATCACCATCAATCAATCACCATCATTATCACCATCAACCAATCACCATCAATCAATCACCATCATTATCACCATCATTATCACCACCACCATCATCACCATCAATCAATCACCATCATTATCACCATCAACCAATCACCATCAATCAATCACCATCATTATCACCATCATTATCACCACCACCATCATCACCATCAATCAATCATCATCATTATCACCATCAACCAATCACCATCAATCAATCACCATCATTATCACCACCACCATCATCACCATCAATCAATCACCATCAATCAATCACCATCATTATCACCACCACCATCACCATTACTATCACCACACCATCATCACCATCAATCAATCACCATCATTATCACCACCACCATCACCATTATTATCACCACACCATCATCACCATCAATCAATCACCATCATTATCACCATCAATCAATCACCATCATCACCACCACCCATCATTATCACCACCACCATCACCATTATCATCATCGCCGTAATAATAAGGCAGTGTAGACCATCAGCTGGCTGGATGACTTTGAGAAGGTAACAGAGTCACTTGCTGCCTCAGTCTCCCCATGTGTAAAGGGATGTCAACAACATTCTCAGAGGGACATCATGACAGTTCCAGGAATCCACGTGAACACCTACAATGACAGCCCTACAGAGAATCCTGCAAGATGCGGGATGAACCCCCGAGCATGAAATCAATCAAGGACTTGCTTGCCACCAGTGTTGAACAGACAGGTGGATCTTCCTCAGTCTTTAAAACGACCCTTTTAGGCGATACTGTTCTTATGGAACTTGTTCTTGTGCTTTGCAGCAGGGTTCCGTGAGCAAGTGAGGGGCTCAGAGTGGGGGCATTTGGGCAAGGTCCCAGGTCGCGACTTCTCCAGAGCACCTTCTCTCTCCCTCTGACTAGGATGAAGACAGCAAGACTTCAAGGAGAATTTATTAAGATGTATTCAACCCTGGTGCCTGCGAATGTGGCCTTATGTGGAAAGACAGTCTATGAAGATGTGATTAAGATATAAGTTAACGTTAGCCCATTAGGGTGGATCCTAAGCCGGTGTGACCGGTGTCCTTGTGAAAACAGAAGACGCACAGATTGATGCAGAAACACACAGACAGAAGACGTCTGTGCAAAGATGGAAGCAGAGGCTGGAGGGAGGCGGCCACAAGCCCAGGAACACCTGGAGCCCCGAGAAACTGGAAGAGGCAGGAAGGACCCTCCCTTGGAGCCATAAGAGGGAGCACCGCTCTGTAGAAACTTTGACTGTGGAGTTCTGGCCTACAAAATGTCAGAGGAAAAAATTATGGTGTTTTAATCCACTCAGTATGTGGTTGTTTGTTATGACTGTCCCAGGAAGCTAATTCAAAGGAACTGACTGGGAACCAGCCTCCTCTTTTGTTTTGCTGTCCATACATTCATTCATTCATCTATCCATCACAATTCACCCACTCATCCATCCATCAGTCCAACAAAGTATCCATCCATCCACCCATCCATCCAGTCACTCACCCAACCATCCATCCATCCATCTACCCACCCATCCATCCATTCATCCATCCATCATCCATCCACCCATCCATCCATCCATCACCCACCCATCCATCTATCCATCCATCCACCCATCCATCCATCCATCACCCACCCATCCATCTATCCATCCATCCACCCATCCATCTATCCATCCATCCACTTATTCATCTATCCATCCATCATCCATCCATCCATAACCCACCCATCCATCTATCATCCATCCATCCATTCATCCATCCACTCACCCACCCACCCATCCATTCATCCATCCATCCATTTACCCATCTGCTCGTCCACCCAACTATCCATCCGTCCATTTATCCACCGACATATCTGCCCATCCATCCGTCCATCCATCCATCCATCCACCCATCCATCCATCATCCAACAAACGTCAGCTGAGCCCACGCTGACTGATTCTGGCCCCTCGTTTACAAGGCCGCAGCCCACACATGCTTCCCGCCCATTCATTCTCGGTGGCTGTGACTGAGGAGTTGTCTCTGCTTCTACTCCATCCACCTGCTGGCCTGCTGGTCCAGCCCTGCTCCGACTGCTCAGGTGCCTGTGAGATAAACACTTGGAGACCCATGCCTCCAGCTGCAGGGTAACTCGGAGGAGCCTGCAACCCTGGCTGATGGGCCTGGCCCATGGCGGTGACTGGCCGGGAGGCTGGGATGCGCGTCTCCTAATCCGCCCACTCCCTCCGTTCCCTTTATAGCACAGGATATTACAAAAGACGCTTCCTACACTTCCCGTTTTTTCAGTAACAATGCCACTTGTTGGAGCCCATGCTTGGTTCATCCTTGAGTGGGTAATCCCATGGTATGGCGAAGATGCAAAGGGCGCACGCTGGGGCTCTTTGTATGGACAGTTCAGTTCAGTTCAGTCACTCAGTCGTGTCTGACTCTTTGCGACCCCGTGGACTGCAGCACACCAGGCCTCCCTGTCCATCACCAACTCCCTGAGTTTACTCAAACTCATGTCGATTGAGTCGGTGATGCCATCCAACCATCTCATCCTCTGTCGCCCCCTTCTCCTCCCACCTTCCATCTTTCCCAGCATCAGGGTCTTTTCCAATGAGCCAGTTCTTTGCATCAGGTGGCCAAAGGACTGGAGTTTCAGCTTCAGTATCAGTCCTTCCAGTGAATATTCAGGAGTGATTTCCTTTGGGATGGACTGGTTTGTGTGGACAATGGGGTCTAAATCTTGGTCCATTTGGAACGGAGCAGGATGCTATGGTCATTGCCCACCACCCCCATGTCATCTGCCTGCCTTTTAATCAGAGAAGTAGGAGATGCAGAAACAAAGGAAAATAGTCAAAGGAGACTAAATAATAATAATGTAGTCTTTAAGCTGGAGAAAGCTGAGCCCCGAAGAATTGACACTTTGGAACCGTGGTGTTGGAGAAGACTCTCGAGAGTCCCTTGGACTGCAAGGAGATCCAACCAGTCCATCCTAAAGTAGATCAGTCCTGAGTGTTCATCGGAAGAACTGATGCTGAAGCTGAAACTCCAATACTTTGACCACTGGATTCGAAGAACTGAGACTCATTGGAAAAGACCCTGATGCTGGGAAAGACTGAAGGCGGGAGGAGAAGGCGACGACAGAGGATGAGATGCTTGGATGGCATCATTGACTTGATGGATATGGGTTTGAGTAAGCTCCGGGAGTTGGTGAAGGACACGGAGGCCTGGCGTGCTGCAGTCCAGGGGGCGCAAAGAGTTGAACTTGACTGAGTGACTGGACTGAACTGAGTCATTACACATAGACAGGGACCTTTACCTCTTTCTCAAGGACTCTATATTCTGAGCCATATCCTGTGAGCTGTCTTATAGATACTAGAACATCAGGTAGAGAAGATAACTACACGATGACCAGATTGTACTGAGGACGTGAGCTGCCACTGTCCCGAGAGTTGGCCACAAAGAAATGGAAACAAGTGCATCCCTGGAACTGAAGACGAACTGTAGCTTAAACAACCAAGATGACGCTGGTGAGATCACTGATGTCCGATGTGAAGGTGACTGTTCAGGATGACTGTTCTGTTTCAGCATATAGTGCTCCCTCCTTCTGTCTATAAAAGCTCTCACCCACTGCTTGTCAGGTGGGGGAGAGTCAGCCTTTGGACAGATGTCTGCCACCCTCCCCCTTGGTTGCCAGCATCTGAAATAAAGCAAACTTTCCTTTCCACCAGCCTGGCCTGTCTATTGGCTTTTAAACAGCCAGCAGCCAGATTCTACACCCTCTTTCAGTAACACATTGCCCCGCCCAAAGCGTGCTCGTGTATCCTGTACCCGTGATCTCAGCATAGCACAGGGTCTTCTCTCATTTTCATTATTGTATTACAGAAACAGGAGCATGTGGCTAAGCTTGAGACATGGCAGAAAGTGGCCCAGCAGGCCCTGAAGCGGTGGGTTGCCACCCTGAGACCTGGGGCGGGCGGAGGTGGGGGTAGGGAGATGTGAGGTGGCCTTGCTTCTCCTCGAGCCCCGTGGCTGCACTCGTCCCTCCACCACTTCCTTGTCCTTTCCCTGGTGGTCATGAACTGGGGCGGGGGGGGTGATTCTGCCCCCCAGAGGAGGCTTTGCTGATGTCTGGGGACAATTTTGCAGGTGACGATCTCTGGGGATGCTAGAGGCCTCTGGTCGGTGAAGACCAGAGATACTGTTTAATAGCCTACAGTGCAGAGCAGGGCCAAGAATTATCCCATCTAAAAGGCCAGTATCAGTGGTGTGAGTAGAGAAACCCTGTCTAACTACAAGAGCCTTCTATCTCAGGATCTCTGTACCTACCTCGCTTTCATCTATTGCTCTCTCTGTATACATCTCCATTCCTACATCCTATCATCTATATCTATCCATCTATCCATCCATCTATCCATCTATCTGTACACCTATCCATCTATCCATCATCTATCCATCTATCCGTACATCTATCCATCCAGCCATCTATCCGTCCACACATCCATCCTCTATCCATCCATCCATCTATCCATCCATCCATCCATCCATCCTTCTATCCATCTATCCATTGATCTAGCCAGCCATCCATCTATCCATCCATCCATCTATCCATCCTTCTATCTATCCATCCATCCATCTATCCATCCATCCATCCATCTATCCATCCATGCATCCATCTATCCATCTATCCATCCATCCACCCATCCGTCTATCCACCCATCCAGCCAGCCAGCCAGCCATCTATCCATCATCCATCCACCCATCTATCCATCCATCTACCCACCCATCTATCCATCCATCCATCCATCCATCCTCCTACCCATCCATCTATCCATCCTTCCATCCATCTATCCATCTATCTGTCCATCCACCCATCCATCCATCCATCCATCCATCTATCCATCTATCCAGCCAGCCAGCCAGCCATCTATCCATCCATCCATCCACCCATCCATCCATCCATCCATCCATCTATCCATCCATCTAGCCAGCCAGCCATCTATCCATCCATCCACCCATCCATCCATCTATCCATCTATCCATCCATCTAGCCAGCCAGCCATCTATCCATCCATCCATCCATCCATCCTCCTACCCATCCATCTATCCATCCTTCCATCCATCTATCCATCTATCTGTCCATCCACCCATCCATCCATCCATCCATCCATCTATCCATCTATCCAGCCAGCCAGCCAGCCATCTATCCATCCATCCATCCACTTGTCCATCCATCCATCCATCCATCTATCCATCCATCTATCCACCTATCTACCCATCCATCTATCCATCCATTCATCCATCCATCCATCCATCTATCCATCTATCCATCCAACCATCCATCCATCTATCCATCTATCCATCCATCCATCCATCCATCCATCCATCTATCCATCTATCTATCTGTACATCTATCCATCTATCAATCCATCCATCCATCTATCTCTCTATCCCTCCATCTATCTGTCTCCATACTTACCTATCATTTATACCTCTCTCTGTCTTCTATCTATCCATCTATCCTCCATAGTCACCCAAACTATCATCTATTTATCCATCTATCATCCATCATTTATCTATATTTTTCTTTATGTGTGTGCTATATATGTTTACCTATCTATGTGTGCATGAATGCTAAGTCACTTCGATCATGTCTGACTCTTGGTGACCCCATGGACTGTATGTAGCCCCCCAGGCTGCTCTGTCTTTGGAATTCTCCAGGCAAGCATACTGGAGTGGGTTGCCATTCCCTCCTCCAGGGGATCTTCCTGACCCAGAGATTGCATCCAAGTCTCATGCATTGGTAGGCAGATTCATCTACTATTTTTTTTTAATCCCTCTGTCTGTCAGTCTATCGTCTATGCATCTATCTCTGTCATTTATTATCTCTGTATCTGTCTACAAATCAAAAAATTCACCTCCTTGTCTGTCTATCCAACTCTCAGTTGTCAATCTGTCTACCATCTATGAATCATCTATCTAATTTATTTGCAATCTGCTTGTCTATCTGCCTAGCATCTACTCATCTTCCAGACCCAGGGATCGAACCCACATCTCCTGTGTCTCCTGCAATGGCAGGCAGAACCTTTACTGTGGAGCCACCGGCAAAGCCCTGAGTTCCCTGCCGGGCTCAAAAGCAAACCTGGTCACCAGTCGCCTGTCAAAGCATGGCTTTCCCTAAGAGAAGGCAGACCCTGCATCCACGTGTCGGTCTGTCCAGCCAGGAGTGGGTGGTGGACACGGCTGCAGGACTCTCCCTGGGGGCTCCCAGCGCTGACCCCAGGGGATGTTCCAGGGGACACCACCCTGCAGGCCATGTGTGTGCTCATCTGCTGGGTCAAGGCTCCCTGAGATGTGGTGTTGGCCCTGAGGAGGGTCTGTGGTGGGCATGGGTCATCTCCTGGGGGAGCAGATGGGGGGCCTGGACAATTTCCCACAGTTAGGGACCAGGATAAGGTACCAGAGGGGCATGGGATTCCCGGTGTCTTGTCCACTCCTGACTCCTCCCAGACAGGAAAGGGCCCTTGGGCAGGAGCCCAGATGGTGGACACACCCATGGAGGGAGGGACAGAGAGGCTGGGCCAGCGAGGAGGGGCACCCTGGGGAACCCCCAACGGCCCCCCCCCACAATCCCTGTTACTAACTCATCACTCCCGGCCTTCCCGCCTTCATCCCTAAGATGAGAACACAGGCCTCAATAGGTTTGGAGGGGGTCCCAGGTGACCTCTCAGGGGTGGTATTGCCCCTTCGCCCGCCTGTGTCCCTGCAGCTGAGTGCGGATGTTTCAGAAACCACGGCTGATGTCCGGAGGGTCGGCCCAGCCTGCAGACTCGTCCCACGGCCCGGTTCCTCCTCCTAGAGCGAGCAGGGGTCTCCAGGATGCGGGGACCACATACAGGGGGTGCACCCCCTCCAGCCGCGAACCCTGGCCATGGCAACGCAAGGCTCCCCCTCACCGCCGCCCCCCACCGCTCCCGAAAACGAAACTGCGATTCTTTCAGCTCCTGGAGGTGTTTTAAAAAGGAAAGTCCGCGCTCACGTTCGGCCCAGGTGCCCATTCCAACCCAACCACTCACCGCACTTCTAAAGGGGCTGACGGAGCGCGCGGGCCCCGCC
>NW_011490363.1:1934-2523 GCF_000754665.1 Bison bison bison | reverse complement strand
CACGTGGAGAGGTGAGGAAGGGGACTTCACAGCAGGTGCGCTGTGATCAGAAGGAGGCAGCTGCTGGGAAAAGGCCCTCCGAGAGCCAAAGTCCAGCTCTGGGGCCCAGGGTCATGCGGAAGAGGGGATGAGGCTGCTGATTCTGGGCGGCCGTCTTCTGGGAAGTCACGGGGTGCTGAATGAGCGAATGTGGAACCGCAGTTTGGGAAAACCCGGGGTCATCCGTCTACTTATGGGGTATGGAGGACATAAGTACTTCTATGTGCTTCCCTGGTGGCTCAGACGGTAAAGAATCCACCTGCAATGCGGGAGACCTGGGTTTGATCCCTGTTGGGAAGATCCCCTAGAAGAGGGCATGGCAACCCTCTTCAGTATTCTGGCCTGGAGAATCCCATGGACAGAGGAGCCTGGTGGGTTACACTCCACTGGATCTCAAAGACTTGGACATGACTTAGCAACTAACTTCTTCTTTCTATCTATGTATCTAGTCATGTCCAACTCTTTGTGACTCCATGGACTTTAGCCCACCAGGCTCCTCTGTCCATGGGATTCTCCAGGCCAGAATACTGGAGTGGGTTGCCATTCCCTT
>NW_011490363.1:0-1834 GCF_000754665.1 Bison bison bison | reverse complement strand
CTTTGCTACAAACTAGAAGGCAGGCTGGGGACATTGCAGGCAGGTCTGTCCTGGGAAGGCCTCGTAGGCACCTGCCCAGTTACAGTGGGGAGGGACACGTCCATTCTCCACGTGGTATGAGATTATTTAGTTGTTGAAAAGCACTTTCGGATGACAAGATGGCAATCTGGCAGCCAACCCAGCTCCACTCTCATGCAAACGGCAAAATTTGTCCACTTGGTGTCTTTCCAGCAGCTGGGGGGTCTACTCTCCATCCTGGCTCTCAGGGGTCCCGGCTCTAGCAAATGTGAAAGTAGAAGGTAAGAGAAGCCTGATCTGCTACTGAGCAGGGTCAGGCCACACCCCTGGGTGGATGCTGATGACATCTGGGGTGAGCCTGTGGAGGGGAAATCCAGTTGCCCACATTTCCTCTTCCTCCCCACGGAGACCAGACCCATGGGTGGATGGATGGATGCATGAACGATGGATAGATGGATGATGGATGGATGGATGATGGATGGATGGATTATGGATGGATGATGGATGAATGGATGGATGGATGATGGTGGATGACAGATGGATGATGGATGGATGGATGATAGATGTATGGATGGATGATGGATGTATGGATGGATGATGGATGATGGATGGATGATGGATGGATGGATGAATGGATGATGGATGGATCGATGATGGGTGGAAGATGGATGATGGATGATGGATGGATGGTGGATGATGGATGGATGATGGATGGATGGATGAATTGATGAGAGGATGGATGGATGAGTAGATGGATGATGGATGGATGGATGGATGCATGCATGCATGCATGGATGGATGATGGGTGGAAGATGGATGATGGATGGATGGATGAATTGATGGGAGGATGGATGGATGGATGATGGATGAATGGATGGATGGATGATGGTGGATGACAGAATGGATGATGGATGAGATGGATGATAGATGTATGGATGGATGATGGATGTATGGATGGATGATGGATGGATGGATGATGGATGGGTTGATGGATAAGTGGCTGGATGGGCTAGGTCATGGTCCTGAGCCTGCACTTTGGTTTCCATCACACCTTTCAGAGCAAAGTGGACCCCAAGAGGCAATGAAGCCAGCCGCTAGTTTTGCAGGAACCACAACTGGCCTCTCAGAAAGGCAGGTCCCTGTACCACGGCCTCCGGGTTCCTGTGCAGCCCTGGGTAGACCACTTGGTACGGAGAATCAGGTGAACACACGGGAAGAGGAAGGGACACACCCTTCAGCTCACCTATCAGCGCTCTCCATCAGGTCTGGCGGTTTCTCTTGAGAGGCTGGCACTGACAAAACCTCAAGAGGAAAAACAAGGTCATGGGTACAGGAGGCTCAGGGGGAAGGTTTCAGTTCCCCATAGCCCTGGCACGAGGCCAGGCTGTGAGGTCTCAGTGTATGAGTGCTAACAGAGTCAAGGGGATCAGAAAGGGCTCTTGGTCCCACTAAGTGGGACCCAGGAGGAGATGAGTCTGCATTGTTCAAGTGGCATGAGTTACAACAGCCCAAAGCTGGAAACAACTGGTGTCCATGCATGGATGGATGGTTGATAAATGGATGAGGGATGGGTGGATGGATGGATGGGTGGATTGGTGGGTGGATGGATAAAGGATGGATGATTGATAAGTGGATGATGGATGGATGATGGATGGTTGGATGGATGGGTGGGTGGATGGATAAAGGATGGATGATTGATAAGTGGATGAAGGATGGATGATGGATGGATGAGTAGATGGATGATGGATGGATGATGGATGATGGATGGATGGATGGATGCATGCATGCATGCATGGATGGATGATGGGTGGAAGAT
>NW_011490362.1:4091-5650 GCF_000754665.1 Bison bison bison | reverse complement strand
GAGAAGTTTCTAAAAGAGAAAAGGAATAATCTGCCTGGCTCCAAACCAGGACTAAGGTTGGTTTGGGACCTCTCTGGTGGTCCACTGGCTGGGAGTCCACCTGCCAGTGCAGGGGACATGGGTTTGATCCCTGGTCCTGGAAGATCCCACATGCCTCGGGGCACCTAACCCCATGTGCCAAATGGCTGAGCCTGCAATCTAGAGTCCAGGACCCGCAACAAGGGAAGTCACCACAATGAGAAGCCTGAGGAGCACAAGTAGAGAGGAGCCCCCAGTCACCACAACTAGAGAGAGCTCGGGCTCAGCAGCAAAGACCCAGCGCATCCAAAAATTTAAAAAAAAGTTTGATTTTCCTTCCTCTTAGCAGGTGGGGGAGATAAGCAAGGTCCCACCAAGGACCTTCTAAGTCCAGCCTGTTCACTGGTCTGGGTCATTAGTAGAGGTCACCAGCTTTGGAGCCCAGGTTGAGTGGTCAGTGGGCTGGCTCTCATTGGCTTTGGCCTGGGGAGGTCAATGCCCTGTGGGGTCAATGCCAAGGCTGGTGTCAGGGTCACACTCTCCGCTCTGCCCACTCAGGGACGTCAACCTTTTTTCCACTTTCTTGAACTGCTCATTCTACCCACAGGCTGGAGGGAACGTGCTAGCACTTGGCTTCCAGCAGAGAGCTTGCTCATCACAGGGCCTTGCACCTGAAGCTCTATGCCACATTGTAGAGGCTGTCCTGATGCCTACCCATGCCACGCTGGGCTTCATCATGGCAGCTGTGACCCAGGAGCTCTGACCTCTTGACCGCCCATCACTGGACCCATGGATGTCCTAGCGCTGTGCCAAAAATCTCACATGAGGAGTTCTCGGCTCTATCTTCATTCTTACCCTGGACATCCCCTCAGAGCCCAGTGGAGGAAGGGAATCTACACCCCCTTCTCTCTGATTGAAAGTTAGCCCAGTGAGGAAACTGACTTGGGGTCACTCATCTGAGTGAGGCCACAGAATCGATGACTGTGCCCAGTGGGCCCAGAGCACAGAGTGGCTTGTTGACCAGAAGCAGACAAAGGACAGGGTCTGGGGGTGGGCATCGGGGGAGCTACTGCATCCATCCAGCCCCTGCTTGCTTAGCTCATTATCTGTCAGGTTTTGTGAGCAACACCCTGGAAGCACGAGGAGCCCTGGGCAGTGAGACCTAGGAAAGGAATGATTGGTCAGATGAGTGTATTTACATTAGGTGGCTCAGATTGTCCAGAATCTGCCTGCAGTGTGGGAGATCTGGGATAGATCCCTGCGTCGGGAAGATCCCACGGAGGAGGGCATGGCTACCCACTCCATTATTCTTGCCTGGAGAACCCCATGGGCAGAGGAGCCTGGCCAGACCATGGGGTCACAAAGAGTCGGACACGACTGAGTGACCACATGATGTGATGTGATGATTGCAGGAAGTGAGTGAGGGGAGACAGAGGACGAAGGGTGCTGGGCACCAAGCACAACATGATGGCAAAGATGAGACTTCCTGCAGTAGGCGAGGCGCCGGCTCTCAGGGACCCTCCAGCCCCTCTCAGCCACAC
>NW_011490362.1:0-657 GCF_000754665.1 Bison bison bison | reverse complement strand
TGGTGTCTGACTCTTCCCGACCCCATGAACTGTAGCCCACCAGGCTCCTCTGTCCATGGGATTTCCTAGAGTGGAAATACTAGAGTGGATTGCTGTCTCCTCCTCCAGGGGTTCTGTCCAACCCAGAAATCTGCATAGCAGGCCAATTCTGTACCATCTGAGCCACCAGGGAAGCCCACTCATCACTGATGGGGACCCAGTTATAGACCTGGTCCTCGTCACATCACCGCAATGCCAGTCACACTGTCTTTCCTGTGAGATTGTTCAGGTTTTGGAAGAATGCTCGTGTCTTTTGTCCTTCCTCTTTGTCCCCCACTTCCTGGGCACCTTGCATCCTGTCTCCATCCTCCCACCCTAAACCTTCTCTGTAAACTGCAGAGAGCTGTGGTCCTGTCAAGGCCTGCTCCCTCCCCAGAGGGAGGAGAGTGACACCTGTATGGAGAGGCGGCCTACTCAGCAAACTTCAGACGCGGCCACGCCTTGGACAAGACAAGTGAATAAGGAAGACACCGAATGACCGCACCCCTCTCAGGACTCCAGCCCCGGGCTGAAGTGGCTTAAGGGTCACATTTGCTCTGTGAATGAAAACACTGTTGCAACATTTGTGTTCAGTCGTGCAGAACTCTTTGCAACCCCATGGACTGTAGCCTGTCAGGT
>NW_011490361.1:4948-5422 GCF_000754665.1 Bison bison bison | reverse complement strand
TTAACAACAGGCTCCTTCAATATATTCTATACTTTTTCCCTCTTATATATATATATATATTTTAACCGATCTATCCTTCAGTTCACTGATCCTCTCTTCAGCTACGTCCAATCTGATGTTAAGCCCAGAGACAGTTCTTAAATTCAGTCACTGTTATTGTAAAGTTCTAGAGTCGGTTTTGATTCTCAGAAATGTTGCCTTTTGTCAAGTATATTTTTGAACAGGTGACGTTTGCATCTGATACCTGTAGCATACCTCTGATATGCTGATATACATCTGATACCTCTGGGTCTGGTTCAGCTCTTTTTCTCTTGGTCCTGTTTGTTGTTACACCCTCTTTTGCTTTTTTGGTTGCATGTTGGACATTATGTTTGGAAAACCCTAGAGGTTCTGAGTGATGCTGCCTTCTCCAGAGTTTCCTCTGATGCAGACCTCCAGTGGGGACAGAGCTGTCTGTTCACTCAGGGCCTGAGG
>NW_011490361.1:0-754 GCF_000754665.1 Bison bison bison | reverse complement strand
TGAGGTTGAAGGTGTTCCTTTGGCCCTGCCCTGCAGCTGCTGCTGGAGCACCTGGAGTGCCTGGTTTCCTGGTACATGCCATCCCTCCGAATGACGGCGGGCAAGCAGCAGACGAAGTTCCCAGCCGGCATGACCAGTGAGGTGGAGGTGCTCAGGGCACTGAAATTGCTCTTGAGCACCACAAGGCCCTGGACGAAAAGGTACCAGCCACCCAGCCGTCCTGGATTTGTACACTTTCTGCCTTGTTAGGTGGATGATGCACGTATTTATGTAACTAGTTGACTTTTGAGCTTCTTGAATTCTTGTATACACATTTTTTTCTGTAAGAAGTCAGAGTTTTATATGGTTAAAAAGTGTTGCCTGTGTACGTGCTCAGTTATGTCTGAATCTTTGCAACCCTGTGGACTGTAGCCCACCACGCTCCTCTCTTCATGGGGCTTCCCAGGCATGAATACTGGATTGGGTGGCCATCTTCTACTCCAGGCAATCTACCCGACCCAGGGATCGAACCTGCCCTCTTGCATTGGCAGGCGAATTCTTTACCACTGAGCCACCTGGGAAGCCCCCAGTTAAAAAGTATTAGTTGACATGAATGTCTCAAGATTTATTATATTCTGTATATCAACTTGCAGTTAAAAACTGGGTAATAGAATTAATTTAGGATAACATTTTGTTCTCTCAAACTTAGAATTTAAAGCTGTTAACAAGCAGATTTTCTTGACGTTAAGATCAATGAGAGACATTAAAGGTATTC
>NW_011490360.1:5148-5604 GCF_000754665.1 Bison bison bison | reverse complement strand
TGGGCCTGTGGGTACATAGCAGCACTGATCAGTAAGATCCTGACCTTCCATCCTGGGCCAGTTTGAAGTCTTTGTGGAAGGAAAGGGCATCCTGCCAAGAACACGATTCTCACACAAGGAAACTAGCTCTGCAGCAAAGGACCCTCCCCAGCATACACAATCATCAAAAGTCATGAAGAAGTATAAATAACAGTTACTTTGTTCCTTCGCAAGGACTCAAAACAGTCACCTTCCATCTGCCACAGCAGGGGTCAGTGTTGAATATACCAACATTTGATCAAAGGAGCTGGGGCGAAATCTCTGGGATGAAGCACTTCTGCAAGTGATATGAGCTGGGATGAAGCTTTGGAGAGCGGATCAGTGAAAAAAGGAAGGGAACCAAACAGGACTGCTGGGAGCAGATTAAGTGTGTTGGGGGATCTGCCTATGCTGTGGGCTTCCCTGGTGGCTCAGTGG
>NW_011490360.1:0-1011 GCF_000754665.1 Bison bison bison | reverse complement strand
GCCAGTAGGAATTCACTCTCTACCTCCTTCCATATTATAATGTTGCCTCTCCTCTACCTTCCAAAAACTGTGCCCCACCCCCAGCACAGACATGTTACATGGGTGTAATCTGACGTGGGAATGGTGGAATAGACTATAAAACGCCACCTCTTGTAAGACAAGGAGATAGTACCTGGCAATTGTGAAGCAGACCTGTGTTGTAGCTGCAGCCTGTTTGGTCCACACCTCCCTGCAGACAGGAGAAGGAAATGGCAACCCATTCCAGTATTCTTGCCCAGAGAATCCCATGAACAGAGAGTTGGCAGGACACGACTAAGGGACTGACACTTTCAAGTCCTAAGCAGATAGTGAAGGACAGGGAAGCCTGGCGTACTGCAGTCCATGGGGTCCCAGAGAGTCACGACACGACTAAGTGACTGAAAACAAGAAAGTACTAAGCAAGAAATGAATAATAATAATCCCTGCAGACACCAGCCCAATCTCCCAACTTTGCTAAAGTGCCTCTTGATTTACTCAAATATCTTTTAAAGCTGAGTATGAGTTTTATCATTTTCTACTACAACGTCCTAACCATATTTTTAGGATTCCTTGGCGTTTCATTTACTTTGTAGTGGTTGATACTACTACTGTGATGTCATCATTTACCCATTCTATTTTCTACAGGATTATTGCTGGCATACATGAAAGCTTTTGGGATTTTAAATTTAATGTTTATTAATTTCTCCCACTTAAAGAAGTTTATTTTTACATTGTTTCTCAGGTGTTTCCCAAGAATATATTCCTACTGTCTGCCAAAAAGAGAATTTTGTCTTCTTTTCCAAAATGGCAGGCATTTTTCTCTTTATGATCTCATTACATGGGAAAGAAAATTTTAAATGGTATGTAATAACATGGGTGATAATATATTTGCTTAGATTCTGATTATGATGGATTTCATTTTTGATTTTTTAATTGTCAGTATAAACACATTGAGGAATACATCTTGCTGAAATTTATATTTTTTCCTAGTGT
>NW_011490359.1:4918-5235 GCF_000754665.1 Bison bison bison | reverse complement strand
GTAGCCTATCCCTTCTCCAGCAGATCTTCCTGACCCAGGAATCAAACCAGGGTCTCCTGCATTGCAGGCGGATTCTTTACCAATGGAGCTACCATGGAAGCCCAAGTAGCTTCCTAAGAAAATATATTTGAGAGGTAAATTTTCTTAGGTATTACATATTATTAAATATTTTTATTTCACTGTCACACTTGATGGATATTTTGGCTGGTGTAGAATTCTAAATTGAAAATCATTTTCTCTTGGAAGTTGGAAAGCATTGCCTTATTATCTTTTTTAAATTGTTGTCCTATTATCTTTTATTGTCCAGTATTATTATG
>NW_011490359.1:0-803 GCF_000754665.1 Bison bison bison | reverse complement strand
CTCCAATTTTCTTGAAGAAATTTCTAGTCTTTCCCATTCTATTGTTTTCCTCTATTTCTTTGCAGTATTCACTTAAGAAGGCTTTCTTATCTCTCCTTGCTGGTCTTTGGAACTCTGCATTCATTTGGATATATTTTTCCCTTTCTCCTTTGCTTTTCGCTTCTCTTCCTTTCTAAGTGGTCTGTAAGACCTCCTCAGACAACCATTTTGCCTTCTTGTATTTTTCTTTGGGATGATTTTGGTCACTGCCTCCATACATTGTTACAAACCTCCATCCATAGTTTTTCAGGCACTCTGTCTATTAGATCTAATCCATTGAATCTGTTTGTCACTTCCACTGTATAATCATAAGGGATTTAATTTAGATCATACCTGAATGGCCTATTGTTTTTCCCTACTTTTTTCAAGGTAAATCTGAATTTTGCAATAAGGAGCTCATGATCTGAGCCACAGTCAGCTCTAGGTCTTGTTTTTGCTGAGTGTATCGAGCTTCTCCATCTTTGGCTGCAAAGAATATACTCAATCTGATTTCAGTGAAAGTAAAATCCAATGCTGTGAAGAAGAATATTGCCTAAGAACCTGTAGTGTTAGGTCCATGTATCACAGTAAATTGGGTGTGGTCAAACAGGAGATGGCAAGTGTGAATATCAACATTTTAGGAATCAGTGAACTGAAATGGACCAGAATGGGTGAATTTAATTCAGTTGACCATTTTATCTACTACTGTGGGCAAGAATCCCTTAAAAGGAATGGAGCAGCCCTCATAGTCAACAAAAGAGTTAGAAATGTAATCTCAAAACAAC
>NW_011490358.1:5026-5726 GCF_000754665.1 Bison bison bison | reverse complement strand
GAATGGAAGATTGGACTTCCCTGGGCCAACACAAGAGGCATCCTGAATTCCCCGTCGTAACTCGAGAATCCCACCGCATCTCGAGAAAAACCACGTGGTTCCCCCTTCATCGCAAGATGAAGCCCTTTCCCGCTACAGCTTCTCAGGAGAAGTCCCACGTTAGGAATTGGAGGTCGAAACGGAACTTGGCACCCTTGATGCGCCCCACAAAGTTCCCCCACATCCCGGTCTCCATGGAGAGGAACACAGAGGTTTTCCGGCACCACTTCCTCTGAGCCCCATCTACCCTCCTGATCTCGACAGGACGGTCGACTCCCCTGCTTTGTCTGGAAGGGGTTCCCGACCTTCCGGTCGCACCTCAGGATGAGATCGGTCTCACGACGACATTCCAGACGTGGCCTCGTGGGTGCTTCCACATTGCGAAGCACCCCGATTTCCCGGTCCCCTCTTGTTAAGAACCCGATGCCCGGACACCTCTCCGAACTCCACCCTGTGAATGAAGTCAACACGAAGGGGCAGTGACTCGCCCGTGCATCGTCCGGAAAAACCCCCAGGTTCCAAATACAGCTCGACAAGTGGCCTCTTTCCCCGGGGACACCTCGAGAGGCAAGCGGAATTCCATGCATCAACTCAAGACGAGGCCTGACTCTCCTGTCCCCAGTCTGCAGGGACCCTGCGATCAGAGTCTGAAATCAGAGGA
>NW_011490358.1:0-778 GCF_000754665.1 Bison bison bison | reverse complement strand
GGCCAGATTCCCCTACCATGACTCGAGAGCAATGACGCACTCCCCCTCGCCACTCGCATGGAGACCCGACTTCCCTGGCGCCCTACGAGAGGCTCACTGACCTCGCCGTCGTACCTCGTGAGAAACCGCACACTGGGGCCGCCGCTCGAGCACAACCCCAAGACTCCCCCGTCATCGCGAGATGAGGGCCTTCGTCTCCTGCATGGCCTAGAGACCAATCTCGCGACCTCTCTCCAAACGCCTCAGGAGGCTTGACTCCCTTTAATCCACCCAGTGAGCTCCAAGAGATACAAGTCGCCACTCGAGAGCAGAGCGAGATTCTTTGCTTCCACTCGAGATGAATGCCTGTCTCCCCGGGTGCGTCTGGAATGCATCCCCGAGTTCCCGGTCGCCCCTGGAGAGGAACATTGGCTTCTGGACACAAGCCTAGATGAGGTCTATTGGCCCTGCAGTCACTCGAGAGCAATCCCCAGCTTTCCTTCGCAACTCGAATGGAAGATTGGACTTCCCTGGGCCAACACAAGAGGCATCCTGAATTCCCCGTCGTAACTCGAGAATCCCGCCGCAACTCGAGAAAAACCACGTGGTTCCCCCGTCATCGCAAGATGAAGCCCTTTCCCGCTACAGTGTCTCAGGAGAAGTCCCACGTTTGGAATTGGAGGTCGAAACGGAACTTGGCACCCTTGATGCGCCCCACAAAGTTCCCCCACATCCCGGTCTCCATGGAGAGGAACACAGAGGTTTTCCGGCACCACTTCCTCTGAGCCCCTTCTACCCT
>NW_011490357.1:4987-5522 GCF_000754665.1 Bison bison bison | reverse complement strand
GGTGATACTATTTCTTGCAACACCATCCATTTCATGTCTACCAATTTAAGAACAGAATCTCTTATTCAGTCCTAATTTCAGTACTCTGACTTCTCTCTTGTTGTATCACTCATCATTTTCTGAACATCTATTTTTTAATAGCTTCTTACCAGCTGAGAATGAGAAGTATAGGTAGCAGAGTACAGGTCATGCATTTCTACTCTAAGTAGTGATAGTTTCAACACAGTTCCCTTCTATATTCCTGATTTTCAAAGCCCTCCATAAGCCCATGAAGACTGAAACATCCTGTCCATTCAAAAACAACATAATGAGATCAACAAAATGTGGTATATCCATACAGGATAATATTCAGTTCAGTTCAGTTCAGTCACTCAGTCGAGTCTGACTCTACCTGACCCCATGGACCACAGCACTCCAGGCCACCCTGTCTATCACCAACTCCCAGAGTTTACCCAAGCTCATGTCCATTGAGTCAGTGATGCCATCCAACCATTTCATCCTCTGTCATCCCTTTCTCCTGCCCTCAATCTTTCCC
>NW_011490357.1:0-819 GCF_000754665.1 Bison bison bison | reverse complement strand
CTCTTTATGCTTCTTCTTCCTTTTTTTAACATTGTATCTTTGAAATTCCAAACTCTACTCTAGATTTTTAATTTTTGCTTTTTGGTATTAGTTATCAATTTTGTACCTATATTTTCTTTATAATTTTTGCGACCTTGTTTGTTTTGCTTTGTTAGTTTTTTCTCTCTTTCTTTTCCTTCTTCTTTCCTTTAACATCATATTTTTGAAATTCCAAACTCTACTCTAGATTTTTAATTTTTGCTTTTATGTATTTGTTACCAATTTTGTACCTTTAAGAACCCAATCTTCAGGACCCATTTTTCACTAGGGAGCGAGATTACTGGCTTGACTGCTTTCTCTCCCTTTGGACTCTCCTTTTTCTCCACCAGGTCGCCTGTGTCTCCTCCCTAACCCCTCTCTACTCTACCCACGTCTGTGAATTTCTGTGTGTTCCAGACGGTGGAGAACACTTAGGGAACTGATGACTGGCTGGATCTGTCTCCCTCCTTTTCATTCCCCCCTTTTATCCTTCTGGCCACTTCTGTCTCCTTCCTCCTTCTTCTCTTCTCTGTATAACTCCATGAACATCTCTGAGTGATCCAGTTGTGGAGTGCACATAAGGAAGTGACTACTGCTACCCCACTCTCTCCACTATTGATTCCACCTCATCTCATTTGGGTCACCTCTATCTCCCTCCTCCCACTTCTCTTCTCCATGTAACGCTGTGAACCTCTCTGAGTGACCCTCACAGTAGAGAAACGTTTCATCTTTAACGTAGATGTTTTATCAATGGTGCTGTATAGAAGGAGAAGTTTTGAAACTTCTGTAAAAATAAGACTG
>NW_011490356.1:8957-9567 GCF_000754665.1 Bison bison bison | reverse complement strand
TCCAGTGCTTCCTCCTAGCTTTCTCACTTTCCTCCATTTCTCTGGTCCCTCCCTAACTCCTTCATGTTCTCTTGGTGTCCTTTCCCTACAGCAGTCCCAGACTACCATGCCAAGGGCTTTGAGTTGCCTGGAGCTCAAGGCTACTGCAAGAGACCTGAAGGGCCAGCGTCTTGAATGGCAGCTCACGACATTTGGGGCTTTTTCATGTGAAGCCTGATGCCCACACCTCCCCAGCCCACCCTCCAGCCCAAATGCTCTGGAGATACCCGCAAAAGGGGACAGTGTACCCCCTACTGCTAGGAAGGAGTTTCCACTAAGCCAAGGAAGGAATCATGGGCTTTTGGACAGAAGGAAGCCTTGACCTGTGCCAACAAGGGGACAAGGAAATAGTGTGTTCTTTCTTAAAGAGATGGAGGGTGCCGAGGAGAAGAAAGAGGACATCAGGAGGCAGGAGGAGACAAAGAAGGAAGAAGGCTGCATGAAGCAACATGGGGGATGGAGGATGAGAGGCACTTCTCTTTTCCATGTGAACAGGGCCCAGTGAATTGAAAAGAAATGAACGAACCACAACAGCACACCCATGGCCCTCTTTAGCAATGTATTCTTTGGC
>NW_011490356.1:4354-5631 GCF_000754665.1 Bison bison bison | reverse complement strand
GAGACACGTGCCCCAGCGGCGACTCGCGGGACGCCACAGCGTCTGCCCGCCGCTCCACGCTCTCCCCGCAGGCTGCGGGCGTGCCACTGTTCACTCCGCGGAGCCTCCACAGCAAAGGCGAGGTCTGTGGAGTGGGTAAAGGGGGGGCACTGTGGGTCGTTTGCCCGTTCGGGCTTTGGCGCCCATGCGTGCCCCCACCCTTCCCCACCCTGTCCACCTCTCTGCCGCCCCCGCCCCATCTGTCCCATGATCGCTGGCTTGTGCTCCCGTCCTGCCCTCTCCTTGGTGTCTCCCTCTGTCCACCACCACCTCCCTGAGGGATGACGGGTAGGCGGTGGGTGGTAGGGTGCTGTGTGTGTATGGGGAGGGGGCCTGGGGTGGTCGGCTGCGGGTCTCTCTGACCCCTTCTTGGACTCTCCTCCTGGCGCCCTCTGAGACTCGACCTCAGATCAGATGTAGCGACCGGTTGAATTTAAGCATAATTGTCAGCGGAGGAAAAGAAACTAACCAGGATTCCCTCAGTAAAGGCGAGTGAACAGGGAAGAGCCCAGCGCTGAATCCCCACCCTGCGGTGGGGTGCGGGACATGTGGCAGACGGAAGACCCACTCCCTGGCGCCACTCATGGGGGACACAAGTCCTTCTGATCAAGGCCCAGCCGGTTAACGGTGTGAGGCCGGTAGTGGACCCAGGCACGCTGGGCCCAGATCTTCCTGGAGTTGGGTTGCTTGGGAACGCAGCCCAAAGTGGGTGGTAAACTCCATCTAAGCCTAAATACCAGCACAAGACCGATAGTCAACAAGAACCACCATAGGGAAAGTTGAAAAGAACTTTGAAGAGAGAGTTCAAGATGGCACGAAACCATTAACAGATAAATGAGTGGGGTCCACGTAGTCTGCTGGGAGGATTCAACCCGGCGTTGGGTCTGGTCTTGCAGGCAGCCCGGCGGATCTTTCCCGCTCCCTGTTCCTCCCGACCCCTCCACCCGTCCTCCCTCCGACCCTCGCAGCTCTTCCCTCCGTCTAAGGGAGGAGGTGGGCGGCGCCCTGGGTGCATTTCCACCACGGTGGTGTGCCGCTACCGGCTCCGAGATGGCTGGGAAGGACGGTGGGAAAGGGGGCTCGGGGGTCCCTGCCGTCACGGTGGCGGGTCCACCACCACCGAGTGTTACAGCCCCCCGGCAGCAGCGCTCTCCGAATCCCAGGGCCAAGGGAGCCAGACCTGTTACCGCGCTCTCCCCCCTCCTGGCACTCCCTGCCGCGGATCACGCTGGTATTTT
>NW_011490356.1:0-633 GCF_000754665.1 Bison bison bison | reverse complement strand
TGATCCACACAGTCAAAGGCTTTGGCATAGTCAATAAAGCAGAAAGAGATGTTTTTCTGGAACTCTCTTGCTTTTTTGATTATCCAATGGATGTTGGCAATTTGATCTCTGGGTCCTCTGCCTTTTCTAAAACCAGCTTGAACATTTGGAAGTTCACGGTTCACATATTGCTAGCCTGGCTTGGAGAATTTTGAGCATTACTTTACTAGCATGTGAGATGAGTGCAACTGTGCGGTAGTTTGAGCATTCTTTGGCATTGCCTTTCTTTGGGATTGGAATGAAAACTGACCTTTTCCAGTCCTGTGGCCACTGAGTTTTCCAAATTTGCTAACATGTTGAGTGCAGCACTTTCATAGCATCATCTTTCAGGATTTGCAATAGCTCAATTGGAATTCCATCACCTCCACTAGCTTTGTTCATAGTGATGCTTTCTAAGGCCCACTTGACTTCACATTCCAGGATGTCTGGCTCTCGGTCAGTGATCACACCGTCGTGATTATCTGGGTCATGAAGATCTTTTTTGTACAGTTCTTCTGTGTATTCTTGCCACCTCTTCTTAATATCTTCTGCTTCTGTTAGGTCCATACCATTTCTGTCCTTTATCGAGTCCATCTTTGCATGAAATGTTCCCTT
>NW_011490355.1:4538-5067 GCF_000754665.1 Bison bison bison | reverse complement strand
ATACCCTATGCATATGTGTTAAGTCACTTCAGTCCTGTCCAGCTCTTTGTGACTCTATGGACTGTAGTCTGCCAGAGTCTTCTATCCATGGATTCTACAGGTAACAATACTGGAGTGGGTTTGCATGCCCTCCTCCAGAGGATCTTCCCAGACCAGGGATTGAATCTGCATGTCCTGAGGTTCCTTCATTGCAGGCAGATTCTTTACTTCTGAGCCACAGGGGACTTCTGTCCCTAATCTATAGCTTTATTCAATTATAGTCACTTACCTCTCTTACCTTCAATTATATTAATACCTTTCTGCATTTACATGCGTGTCGATCAGCATAGACCACCCAACACAGTCCTTTGTTTCCATCTAACTCATGTTTGTCATTTGAGACCTAATGCAAGAATTACTTTTAGCAAATCTTCTCTGACCTCTCTGCATTGTTAGTTTCCTCTTTCTGTATTTTAAAGGCCCTTGCATTAAACTAACACTTTATTTTAATTTTAGCTCTCTCTATCCACTAGATTGTAAGTATCTGAAG
>NW_011490355.1:0-838 GCF_000754665.1 Bison bison bison | reverse complement strand
AGACAAGCATCATATGATATCACTTGTATATGGAATTTACAAAAAATGATACAAAGGAACTTATTTACAAAACAGAAATAGACTCATAGATACAGAAAAAACTTAGGGTTACCAAAGGGGAAAGCAAGGTGGAGGGATAAATTAGAAATCTGGGATTAATAGATAAATGCTACTATATATAAAACATAACCAATAAGGACTACTTGCTTCAGTCGTGTTCAACTCTATGTGACTCGATGGACTGTAACCTGCTAGGCTGCTCTATCCACAGGATTCTCCAGGCAGGAAAACTGGAATGGATTGCCGTGCCCTTCTCCAGGGGATCTTCGCAATTCAGGGATTGAAACCATGCCTCTTATAAATCTTCTGCATTGGCAGGCAGGGCCTTTACCACTAGTGGTACCTGGGAAGCCCCAGTGTATAGCACAGGAACTCTTTAATACTTTAAAATAACCTGCAATGAAAATTAATCTGAAAAAGAATATGTCCCAAGGAACCACTAGTCTACTTTCTGGTCTAACAAATGTCCCTATTTTGGATTTTCCTATGAATGTAATTCTGTTCTGTATCGAGCCCATCTTTAGTCTTTCCCATTCTGTTGAAGATATTAAGAGGAGGTGGCAAGAATACACAGAAGAACTGTACAAAAAGGATCTTCACGACCAAGATAATCACAACGGTGTGATCACTCACCTAGAGTCAGACATCATGGAATGTGAAGTCAGGTGGGCCTTAGAAAGCATAACTACAAACAAAGCTAGTGGAAGTGATGGAATTCCAGTAGAGCTATTTCAAATCCTGTAAGATGATGCTGTGAAAGTGCTGCACTCAATATGCC
>NW_011490354.1:40728-41148 GCF_000754665.1 Bison bison bison | reverse complement strand
TTCTCCAGCACCACAGTTCAAAAGCATCAATTCTCCAGCACTCAGCTTTCTTTATAGTCCAACTCTCACACCCATACAGGACCACTGGAAAAACCCTAGCCTTGACTAGACGGACCTTTGTTGGTAAACTAATCTGAACAGTATTACAAGGCATTTATTCTTTGGTGTAAAGAATATCCCTGTCAGTGTTGGGTAGACACCCAGATGAGAGGATCCAGAGGTTTAGAATGAATGGAATCCCCATCGTATCTGCTAAGTTTATTTATAATCCAGGGCCTCCCTGGTGACTCAGTGATAAAGAACCTGCTGGTCCATGTAGGAGACGTAGGTTCAATTCCTGGGTGGGGAAGATTCCCTGGAGAAGGGAATGGGCACCCACTTCAGGATTCTTGCCTGCACAGTCCCCACGGACAAAAGAGC
>NW_011490354.1:36251-36935 GCF_000754665.1 Bison bison bison | reverse complement strand
CCCCATAGACGGCAGCCCACCAGGCTCCCTTGTCCCTGGGATTCTCCAGGCAAGAACACTGGAGTGGGTTGCCATTTCCTTCTCCAGTGCATGAAAGTGGAAAGTGAAAGTGAAGTCGATCAGTCGTGTCCGACTCTTCGACCCCATGGACTGCAGCCTGTCAGGCTCCTGCATCCATGGGATTTTCCAGGCAAGAGTACTGGAGTGGGGTGCCATCGCCTTCTCCGCTTTCAAAGCTAGGTGGTACTTATTCAAATCTTTCTTCTTGTAATGTACCCAACCACATTTCAACTGGACTAAGTAACAGATTGATGGAAGAAAGAGATATAATGTTCTGCTAATGAGCAATATTATTACTAGTTTTCATTCTAAGACTCTGGGGGATCAGACCAAACAGATGATTCTAATGATCACTTTCAACTTACACAGAAATATCTCTGTCTATATTCTGAAGAATTCTCTGTTTTCAGTGACTCAAAGCACATTGCCAGCTTGCCTGGGGTCATTTATCGCTTCTTTCCCCAGTTTCAGGTCCCGTGGAGTAAGTACTAACACAGCGATCTAGGCATCATGAATAATTGGCTAGTATTATTTACCTAAACAGGGAATAGGGTTAGGGTTAGGGTTAGGGTTAGGGCAATGGCACCCCACTCCAGTACTCTTGCCTGGAAGATCCCATGGACC
>NW_011490354.1:35786-36151 GCF_000754665.1 Bison bison bison | reverse complement strand
ATTGAGTGATGACCTTCAAGGCTTGAGAGTGAGATGGATGGGTCTTTGGAAAGATTCCTTCCACTCCTGATCCTTGGGTTTCTAACCTTGGACAGTTCCACATACTGGCTCCTCCTGTGCACCTACAAGAAAACAGCCAGTCGAGAAACCAAGAGCATCTTCTCAAAATTCACATCAAGACAATTAGAAGGTGCCACCGTAAACCCAACAGAAGGGCCATCATTAACATATCTACAAACAATAAACGCCAGAGAGGGTGTGGAGAAAAGGGAACCCTCTGCTGACCAGGGTGTGAACTGACGCAGCCACTGTGGAAGACGGTATGCTGCTGCTGCTGCTAAGTTGCTTCAGTCGTGTCCAACTCT
>NW_011490354.1:32179-35686 GCF_000754665.1 Bison bison bison | reverse complement strand
GAACACTGGAGTGGGTTGCCATTGCCTTCTCCATTCTGTAGTATATATTATATGTATTCAAGACGTACAACCTGAAAGTCACAATGATATCGGAGAAGGCAATGGCAACCCACTCCAGTACTCTTGCCTGGAAAATCCCATGGACGGAGGAGCCTGGTGGGCTGCAGTCCATGGGGTCGCTAAGAGTCGGACACGACTGAGGGACTTCACTTTCACTTTTCGCTTTCATGCATTGGAGAAGGAAATGGCAACCCACTCCAGTGTTCTTGCCTGGAGAATCCCAGGGACGCGGGAGCCTGGTGGGCTGCCGTCTATGGGGTCGCACAGAGTCTGACACGACTGAAGTGACTTAGCAGCAGCCTAGCATATTGCAGAAAGAAAAAAATCATATCCAAATGGCCAAATACACATATACACACATATACAGATATATAAAATTTTAAACATAAATGTTTATATATGACAAACGTTTATTTATATTTATATATTATATAAATGCCTGTTAAAATACAAACGTTCCTTTGCTATATATGTATGCTGCTCACTGTGACTTTTCATGTTTTATGTCTTGAATACATACTATATATACTACGAAAGGAAAGAATACTTAAATGATCAACCACACACATACACAGACATGCACACATATGTAAAATTTTATATATAAATCCTTATATATTATAAATATATTGATTTATATTTACATATATATTATGTAAATGTTATGGGGCTTCCTAGGTGGCTCAGCTGGTAAAGAATCTGCCTGCAGTGCAGGAGACCTGGGTTTAATCCCTGGCTTGGGAAGATCCCCAGGAGAGGGGAAAATATATGACACTAAATGTCATATATTGACTTATATTTATATATATTATGTAGATGTCTGTTAAGATAACACTAAATGTCATATGTTGATTTATATTTTTACATATTATATAAACGTTTAAGATACAAATGTTCATATTATGTATATATCTATGTTGCTCAATGTGACTTTCACATTGCATGTCTCAAACACATCCAATATATCACATATATTATATATATATATTTAAAGGTACTCAGTCTCAGGGAAATGAAAAGCAAAACAACTTCATATAAGAATGACTAAGTTACTGAAATTTGGGAAGACTGGCCATATCAAATGTGGAGAAAATGTCGAGTAGGTAGACGCCCCCCAATGTCTGCTGACCCTAAAGAGAATTTCTCAAAACGGAGCAGGGCCCACCATCAGGGCCGTGAAAGAATGCAGCTCCCCACCTCTTTACGGAACCGGCTAGGAGAAGCGTCTGAGCAAATATGACATTTCCTGCTTCACGAAAGTAACGGCAGAGCTCAGACCCAGAACTGCGTTTGGATTTAATCACCCCTATCTAAACCCAATCACGGGCTGCAATTTAAACCAATTTGCTCAGCATTAAAGCTTCACGGGGAAGAGAAATTCCCTCCTGATTACCTGTGTCAAGAGATAGTAAGCTAAGCCCGGGGATAAAAGGCGGACACCGTCCATGCTGGGCAGGCTCTATCACGCGGGTTCTATTTAATTATATCTGGTAGCTGAGGAGGAAAGAAGGCCTCAGGCCATGTTGGAAATGACCCTCCACCAGCCCCGGTCATCCAGACTCACACATGCAGACAAGAAAAGAGTGGTTACCAGTGGAGACACTGAGGTTGGGGAAAAATACAGGGGACTGCGAGAAGGCAATGGCAACCCACTTCAGTACTCTTGCCTGGAAAATCCCATGGACGGAGAAGCCTGGTGGGCTGCAGTCCATGGGGTCACTGACGGTCGGACACGATTGAGCGACTTTACTTTCACTTTTCACTTTGATGCATTGGAGAAGGAAATGGCAACCCACTCCAGTGTTCTTGCCTGGAGAATCCCAGGGACGGGGGAGCCTAGTGGGCTGCCGTCTATGGGGTCGCACAGAGTCGGACACGGCTGAAGTGACTTAGCAGCAGCAGGGAGGTATAAACTTCTGTGTGTAAGACAGGCTACCAGGATGTCTTGTACAACACAGGGAATGAGTCAGCCCTTTTTTTATTTTATTTTAATTGGAGGCTAATTACAGTATTGTAGTGGTTTTTGGCATCCACTGACATGAATCCGCCACGGGTGTACATGTGTTCCCCATCCTGGATCCCCCTCCCACCTCCCTCCCTATCCCATCCCTCTGGGTCATCCCAGTGCACCAGCCCTAAGCACCGTGTCTCATGCATGGAACCTGGACTGGCGATCTGTTTCACATATGGTAATACACATCTTTTAATGCTATTCTCCCAAATCATCCCACCCTCCCCTTCTCCCACAGAGTCCAAAAGTCTGTTCTATACATCTGTGTCTCTTTTGCTGTCTCGCATATAGGGTCATCGTTACCATCTTTCTGAATTCCATATATATGCGTTAGTATACTGTATTGGTGTTTTTCTTTCTGACTTGCTTCACTCTGTATAATAGGCTCCAGTTTAATCTACCTCATTAGAACTGATTCAAATGCATTCTTTTTAATGGCTGAGTAATATTCCATTGTGTATATGCACCACAGCTTTCTCATCCATTCATCTGCCAATGGACATCTAGGTTGCTTCCATGTCCTGAGCCAGCCCTTTGTAATCACCATAAATCCAGTGCAACCTACAAAAATTATATAAAAACTAAAAAATCATTAAAAAGAAAAACCAAAGAGACAAGAAAACCCACTGAGTCTGATACATAACTATGTTACCACAAATTATCACAAAGGTCATGAAATAGAAATGTTGGATATTATATTAAAAAAAAAAAAACAGCCATGTGAGAGAGTCCCATTCACCAACACTGGCCATTGTATACTTTACATTTTTACCAGTTTTCTAGGCAAATATTATGTAGAATTATAGTTCTACTTTATCTACCTTTGACTTCTGAAAGTGAAAGTTGCTCAGTTGTGTCCGACTCTTTGCAACCCCATGGACTATATGGTCCACGGGATTCCCCAGGCCGGAAAATTGGAGTGGGTAGCCTTTACTTTCTCCAGGGGATCTTCCCACCCAGGGATCGAACCCAGGTCTCCTGCACTGCAGGTGGATTTTTTAACCAGCTGAGCCACCAGGGAAGCCATAATGAGGTTAAATATTTTGTACATTCTTAAACTTAGTTTCCTTACTAAACAAACTTCACATATTTAATCTTCTTTGTATTTGAGCATTTTTGTTGCTGCTATTTATCGACTTACTGGAGCAATTGATACATTAAGAATTTTAACCTTTCCTCTCCCATAAATGTTGTGATAATCTCGTTTCTTTGCTTTCTCTGAACAGTTTTATACTCAAAATTCTCTCAAGCACATACTAACTTTATCATAAGTGTAAAAGCATTCTCTAACAGAGGTCAAACTAAGCCTTGATTTACATTCTCTTATAATTCTTTTCTTGTTGTTGTTCAGTCGCTCAGTCGTGTCCGACTCTTTGTGACCCCACGGACTGTAGCACACCAGGCCTCCCTGTCCATCACCAACTCCCGGAGCTTCC
>NW_011490354.1:31853-31955 GCF_000754665.1 Bison bison bison | reverse complement strand
TGGCGACCCCATGGACTGCAGCCTACCTTAAGGCTCCTCCACCCATGGGATTTTCCAGGCAAGAGTACTGGAGTGGGGTGCCATTGCCTTCTCCCTGTCTCT
>NW_011490354.1:17614-31142 GCF_000754665.1 Bison bison bison | reverse complement strand
ATGGTTTTTGTTTTTTTTTTTTTGGTCTTCATTCTTTAATCTCTAATTTCAATTTGTTTCTCCATGACTTTCATTTCTACTCTATAGATACATGTCCTCTTGAATAGTGCGTGTGTACATTGGTGTGTGTGTGTGTATGGGTTAATGAATGTGAACTTTTCAAAAAATTGCCCTTGAATCTTTCAATCCTTTCTGGCCTAGAGATCACCCTTTGAGTGAGGCAAGTTGTTCCATTTCGATCTTCAGCTGATTATATAGGACAAATCTGAGTGGGCTCATAAGGTGAGATGTTCAAACTCATATTGATACTCTAACCTGAAATCTCCAAATACGTATTTAATGTACTGTGGACCAACGTATGGACAGTCTTTATCCTGCATTTTTACATCATGTTAAATCACAAGCGTTGCTTCCTTTTGTGGCTATACTACGTATATCAGAGCATGATCATACTCTTTAGACAATTTACTTTTCCCCTGGAGAAGGGAAAGGCTACCCACTCCAGTCTTCCGGCCTGGAGAATTCCATGGACTGTATTGTCCATGGGGTCACAAAGAGTCGGACACGACTGAGAGACGTCCACTTTCTTGTATTTCTTTGTATAATAGACAATATGATGAGGACTATGTCATTGGTGAGTCACTCGGTCAGTCATGTGTGACTCTGTGCAATCCCACAGAGTGCAGCCTTCGTATCTCCTCTGTGCGTTGGATTCTCCAGGCAAGAATACTGGAGTGGGATGTCATTTCCTGCTCCAGGGGATCTTCCCGACCCAGGGATCCAACCACCATCTCCTGCATGGGCAAGCGGGTTGTTGGTTTTTAGTTATTTATTTTTTTAACCGCTGAGCCTCCGGGTGCATACAAATCTCTTAACTGCGTTTCTGACAGTTTCTTTAGGAAATACTCCTAAAACTGAAACTAGTTGGTCAAACGTTATGGACAATATAAACAATGCCGGTGCCTAAGTGGCTTTTCAGGAATATTCTAAAATGTTCCCAGTTCTACTACGAGGTGATGAGAAGTCAGCTTGTTAGGTAAAATGCTTTTCATGTTTTTTTTCTTGCTATAACGCAGGAAGTTGTTTTTCACGCTAACAACCAACAGCCATCCGCTTTTTTTCCCCTTCCCTTTTCATTTACAATCTGTGTCACTTGTCCATTGTTTTATTCTGGCATTAGATAATTCCTACTTTTAAGTGCTCCTGTAAGATGAGAAACTACAGTATCTATTTTTATATCTATTGCAATTGATGTTCATTGTGTGAAATGTTTTTCCTGATAAACTGGGTTGAAAAAAATGTTTGTCATCTGGGGATACTCAAATCAGTTCTGCTTGAACTATCAGGACCTGCATGCGTGCTCAGTCGCTCAGTCGTGTCTGACTCCCGCTGACCCCGTGGACTGTAACCCACCAGACTGCTCTGTCAGTGGGATTTCCCAAGCAAGACCACTGGAGTGGGTTGCCATTTCCTCTTCCAGGGGATCTTCCTGACCCAGGGATCGAAACTGTCTCTCTCACATTGGCTCAGAGGATTCTTACTGAGCCACCAGGGAAGCTGGGGTATGTGAGTGTATTCGTGCAAAACACTAACTGATATCATGAAGGGTTATCAGCACCCATGCAACGGTTTGGGAATAATTCTGTACATTGTAGCCAACCAACACCATCAAAATTCCCCTCTACTTTAATGATATATATCCCCTACCCTCCTGAAAACAAGATAAGGAAAATATAGATGTTGCAATATATTTTTGCTGCAGTGTCAAAAGCACGTCACACTCAGTTCACATGTACTGCTTGGGTCGTTTTTTTTTTTAGACACATATTGCTTCCCTAACATGGCCTGAATTAGAGATTGTTCCCAACTTGTAAAAGACCAGCAAAGAAGGTGATTTTTTTTCCGAGGAATGGTTGGGTCATCTTGCTGCTGCTAAGTTGCTTCAGTCATGTCCAACTCTGTGCGACCCCAGAAACGGCAGCCCACCAGGCTCCCCCATCCCTGGGATTCTCCAGGCAAGAACACGAGTGGGTTGCCATTTCCTTCTCTCATGCATGAAAGTGAAAAGTGAAAGTGAAGTTGCTCAGTCGTGTCCGACTCTTGGCGACCCCATGGACTGCAGCCTACCTTAAGGCTCCTCCACCCATGGGATTTTCCAGGCAAGAGTACTGGAGTGGGGTGCCATTGCCTTCTCCATGGGTCATCTTAACAGGCACTAACAGTCTGAGATCAGACTAAGCTTTCTATGGGCTTTTTAGGGGTGGATCATTTCAGCTCATATTCGGCTCAAGTCCATGGGAATTTGGGGCATTTCTGGAGATTTACCTGAATTCAGAGAAAGAGACACTGGCATTGTTCTTCTAGAAACTTCATTCATGTCCAAACCTGCCTGTAGCCAAGTACTATATCATTATATGATGTTTGTTGGGAGTTTCTGGAACAAAAAGCAATTTTCCCTATTTGACATGGTTTGTGTTGATTAATTTTCCACCTGTATGCTTTGCTGTGATTGCATTATTTTATCTTCCACCGGTCATATGGTATTTATATATGTGTGTGTTTGCATGTACATGCTAAGTCACTTCAGTCATGACCAACTCTTTGTGACCCTGTGGACTGTAGCCCACCAGGCTACTCTATTCGTGGGATTCTCCAGGCCAGAAGACTGGAATGAGATGCGGCTTCATCCTCCAGGTGATCTTCCTGGCCCAGGGACTTGAATCCGTTGTCTCTTATATTTCCTGCAATGGCAGTCAGGTTCCTTACTGTTAGCGCCACCTGGAAAGCCTGTGACCTAATATTAAATATCATCCCTTTGTTGGAATAAACTCCGTTTGGAAATGGTGTGTATTTCCTGACCAGTGCATCAAAGTTGCTAATGTTTTATTTTTCTTGTTACCTATGTATGCTTGATGGAAGTTTCAATTTAATTATTCTGTATTTCATTTTTCTTTGCATTTAAAAATATCTGTGTTATAGAAGTCTGGTATTGAGAAAGCATTCTTTACACTCACAGAGAATTCATAACATGGGAATAATATGTAACTTGAAATTTTCGTAGAATGTGTCTTTTGAATGAATCACACGTCATGAAATTTGGGGTATGTATTTCTTCACTCCCTTGTAATTTGCACTGTGAAATTGATGAGTTTTCCTCTTTTTTATTGAGCTAATATTAGTAACATATTTTCTAGGAAATAAGTACTTAGTCTAGATTAATAATTTGTGGTAATAAAGCTGATCAGTATTTCCTTTTGTCATTTAGTATCTGTTGTTATTTTTCTGTATCTTAACAAGGAATGATTTCATCAAAAATCCTGTGGTTTCTGGGACTTCCCTGGTGATCCAGTGGCTAAGACTCTGCACACCCAGTGTAGGAGGTCTGGGTTCTATTTCGGGTCAGGAAACTATAACTCACATGCCACAACACAGACCTGGTACAGCCAAAAATTAGAAATGAATATCCTCCAGTTCTTGACAGAAGAGAAAGGCTTCTGTGAGGAGCAGATTTTCTCCCTTCTATCAGGATGCCATCTCTTTGCACCTGAAAATTGACTAATAATGGAACACTACCATGGTTGTCTTTAATATTTCTAGTTTTTGAATAGAAATTTAATAGGAAAAATTAGATGGAAGGCTTTTAACTCATGCAGTTGTTACTCATGCTTTTTTTTTTTGGTAACCTCAAGGCAATTTTCTTAGCAATTTTGTTTCCAGGGCCTCATTAGGGAAATGATCTTATCATAGCTCCGTTCCACTGTGCCTTTTCTTCCAGTGACAGATAAGTGTCAGCTGGTGTGCCCGGCAGGGGCATACATGACCCCAAACTGCTAAACAAAAACTTACAGGAAGACCCAAGGGTTAGCAACAGACTCATTCCATCCTAACACTCAGAGTCTGACTCTGCATAGGTACATCAAGGAAGATATTTCATATACGTTTATCTGTAACTGAATCGGGCTCCCAGGTGGCTCAGTGGTAAAGAATCTGCCTGCCAGAGCAGGAGATGTGGCTTTTCCAGTAGTTATATACAGATTTGGGTCACGTGTGGGTTTGGAAGGACTGATGCTGAAGCTGAAGCTCCAGTGCTTTGGCCACCTGATGCAAAGAGCCAACTCACTGGAAAAGAAGCCTGATGCTGGGAAAGACTGAAGTCAGGAGGAGAAGGGGATGACAGAGGATGAGATGGTTGGATGAACATGAGTCTGAGCAAACTCCGGGAGATGTTGAAGGACAGGGAGGCCTGGCGTGCTGCGGTCCATGGGGTTGCAAAGAGTCGAACACGACTCGGCATCTGAACAAACCAACAATCCCTCTACAATATGGTGTTGGCTTCCGCCATACAACCACGTGAATCAGCTACAAGTACACACACGTCCCCTCCCTCCTGAACCTTCCCCTCACCCCATCCCACCCCTCTAGGTTGTCACAGAGCACCAGGCTGAGCTCCCTGGGCCCACAGAGCAGCCTCCCACTGACCCACCACCCCACACATGGCAGTGTACACACGTCAGTGCTACCCCCTCGACTCTCCCCACCCTCTCCCTTCCCCACTCTGTCCACAAGTCTGTCCTATATGTCTACATCTCTATTTCTTCCCTGCAAATAGGTTCCTCAGAACCATTTTTCTAGATTCCGTATATATTTCATAGATTCCGTATATATTTCACGAGTTAATATGTGAAATTTGTTTTCCTCTGTCTGACTTACTTCACTCTATATAACATGCTCTAGGTTCATCTACCGCACTAGAATGGACTCAGATGCATTCCTTTTAATGGCTGAGTGATATTCCATGGGACACATCAGTCCGTACCACTTCATTTATCCATTCATCTGCAGATGGACAGCTAGGTTGCTTCCATATCCTAGCTGTTGTTAACAGTGCTGCTGGCTCATGAATTCTCGGTCACTACCTCTTGGAATAACCCAGCAGGCTGAGTCACTGCTCTTTAGATGCTGATATTTCTATCTTGCAGAAGGAACACTGTATTCTGCTTTTAGGTAATCTGTGTTCTGATAACTGTCTGTCATTAGGCTTGACAGGTCACCTCTGCTGTTGAAATACACAAAATCCTCACAAGGATGGTGAAGAACCCTCTTCCCTGCAACTCTCTCCCTTTCCAGGGCTTTCTGTATGCTTGTAACCAAATGTCAGGCTGTCTCCATTCTGCTTAATGTCCTGATTGCTGAATCATTTTTGTCTTTACCAGTTTGCTGATTCTGGGCTGGCCTCCCTTCATATGAACCTGTCTCTTTGAATATTTTATTTGTTTCTTTAGTTTTTCAGCTGTGCCAGGTCTTACTTGCAGCCTGTGTGATCTAGCTCCCTGACCAGGGATTGAACCTGGGCCCTCTGCATTGGGGGTGCAGAGTCTTAGCCACTGGGCCACCAGGGAAGTCTCTGAACCTGTCTCTTTGAGCACGTGCATTTGAAGATCCCCTTGTAGAGATTCTTATGGACGGTTTACATTTTGGGTCTTTGCTTTTATTTCTTCTCTTTAATGTACCTTAAAGAGATGGGAATATCAGGCCACCTGACCTGCCTCCTGAGAAATCTGTATGCAGGTCAAGAAGCAACAGTTAGAACTGGACATGGAACAACAGACTGGTTCCAAATCAGGAAAAGGAGTACATCAAGGCTGTATATTGTCACAATTATTTAACTTATATGCAGAGTACATCATCAGAAACACTGGGCTGGATGAAGCACAAGCTGGAATCAAGATTGGCAGGAGAAATATCAATAACCTCAGATATGCAGATGATACCACCCTTATGGCAGAAAATGAAGAGGAACTAAAGAGCCTCTTGATGAAAGTGAAAGTGAAAACCTGGTTTAATACTCAACATTCAGGAAACTAAGATCATGGCATCACTTCATGGCAAGTAGATGGGGAAACAGTGGAAACAGTGGCTGACTTTATTTTTCTGGGCTCAAAAATCACTGCAGATGGTGACTGCAGCCATGAAATTAAAAGATGCTTGCTCCTTGAAGAAAAGTTATGACCAACTTAGACAGCATATTCAAAAGCAGAGACATTACTTTGCCAACAAAGGTCATCTAGTCAAGGCAATGGTTTTTCCAGTAGTCTTGTGTGGATTTGAGAGTTGGACTATAAAGAAAGCTGAGTGCCAAAGAATTGATGCTTTTGAACTGTGGTGTTGGAGAAGACTCCTGAGAGCCCCTTGGACTGCAAGTAGATCCAACCAGTCCATCCTAAACAGGGAAGCCCGTGTGCTGCAGTCCATGAGGTTGCAAAGAGTCAGACACAACTGAGCAACTGAAGTCAACTCAATGTACCTTTGGGGCTTCCCTGATAGCTGGTAAAGGATCCTCCTGCAAGGCAGGAGAGCCCGGTTCGATTCCTGGGTTGGGAAGATCCGCTGGAGAAGGGATTGGCTACCCACTCCAGTATTCCTGGTTTTCCCTTGTGTCTCAGCTGGTAAAGTATCTGTCTGCAGTGCAGCAGATGTGGGTTCAACCCCTGGTTTGGGAAGATCCCCCGGAGAAGGCAAAGGCTACCCACTCCAGTATTCTGGCCTGGAGAATTCCATGGACTGTATAGTCCTTGGGGTCACAAAGAGTCAGACACAACTGAATGACTCACTTTACTTCAGTGTACCTTCACTTTCCAAGCAAGAAAAGCTCATGAACAGCATTGAATCTGAGGCAGTTCAGAACTCACATAAGAGCTCTTCGATTCCCCTTCCAAGAGGCATCAAAACACAAGCTTCCTTTTGATAAGCCTCTACAAACATTAATAATATAGTATAAATCCTTCCATTAATGCGGAAGTTAATAGTTGTGAAATGTTATTCAGTATTCTTCTCTTAGAACAATGTCAGGAAATCTAGAGTCGATTCGTAATTGACCTTTCTTTTAAATACGAAGCTGATTAAACACCATCATTTTCATGTAATTCAGTGCTTTTATGAAGGGCTTTGTTTTTCCAAGTGGGTTTAGGTTAAATGATTTTGAGTCAAACATAATGACTATTCAAGTAGAAGTCTTCATAAAGAGATCTCTTTGGACGTTTTCATGAGAAACCCCACGAACAACATAATTTCATTAAATTTCCTGGGAACTGTTGGTTCTTTTAGTTGATATCCTAATTGTTTTGTTTTTTAGCACTCTCAATTTGGCCTGGTTTTCCTTCATATTTCACATTCCATGAAGCCATTCTCTGCTGTACACCAGAAAGCCCTGCCTATTGGAGATCAAGTCCATTCATTTAAGGTTTTAATAACCTAGGATAAAAGAGAAAGGGCTTATAGAGCGTGAGATGGTTGGATGGCATCCCTGACTCGATGGACATGAGTTTGAGTAAGCTCCAGGAGTTGGTGATGGACAGGGAAGCCTGGTGTGCTGCAGTCCATGGGGTCACAAAGAGTCAGACACCTGAGTGACTGAACTGAACTGAAGCTATGACCAACCTAGACAGTGTATTAAAAAGCAGAGACATCACTTTGCCAACAAAGGTCCGTATAATCAAAGCTAAGGTTTTTCTAGTAGCTCAGATGGTAAAGCATTCGCCTGGATTGCAGGAGACCTGGGTTCAATCCCTGGGTGGGGAAGAGCTTCTGGACAAGGAAATGGCAACCCACTCCAGTGCTCTTGTCTGGAGAATTTCATGGACAGAGGAGCCTGGCAGGCTACAGTCCATGGGGTCAGACAGAGCCAGACACGACTGAGCAACTAACACAAACATATGGTTTTTCTAGTAGTCATGTATGGATGTGAGAGTTGGACCATAAAAAAGGCTGAGCACTGAAGAATTGATGCTTCTGAACTGTGGTGCTGGAGAAGACTCTTGAGAGTCCCTTGGACTGTAAGGAGATCCAACCAGTCCATCCTAAAGGAAATCAGTCTTGAATATTCACCAGAAGGTCTAATGCTGAAGCGGAAGCTCCGATACTTTGGCCACCTGATGTGAAGAACTGACTCATTAGAAAAGACCTTGATGCTGAGAAAGTTTGAGGACAAGAGGAGAAAGGGATGACAGAGGATGAGATGGTTGGATGCCATCATCAACTCAATAGACATGAGTTTGAGCAAACTCCAGGAGATAGTAGAGGACAGGGAAGCCTGGCGTTCTGTGGTCCATGGGATCACAAAGAGTCGGACATGACTGAGGACTTAATTACAATGACAGAGGATGAGATGGCTGGATGGCATCACTGACTCGATGGACGTGAGTCTGAGTGAACTCCGGGAGTTGGTGATGGACAGGGAGGTCTGGCCTGCTGCGATTCATGGGGTCGCAAAGAGTCGGACACGACTGAGGGACTGAACTGATCTGAACTGAGAATGATATTTAGTGAACTTTCCTGCTCTGCAAAGTGGAGAGGAAATGAGATTATAGAAGACTGTATACCACAAGTTCCTAGATGGGAAGCCCTATACCAAGGTCACGGGACAAAAACCTCCAGAGTTAACCAAGCCCCGTAGCAACTGTTGCTATGAGCCCTCTTGACCTAAACCAGCCTTTCTTCAACTCCATATTGGGTAGGATACCCACCCTATAGCACGCTAAGGGTTTCCCAGGCAGCACTAGTGGATTAAGAATCCGCCTGCCAATGCAGGAGACATAAGAGTCAAGGACCTGATCCCTGGGCCAAGAAGGTCCCCTGGAGAAGGACATGGCAACCCACCCCAGCGTTCTGGCCTGGAGAACCCCGTGGACGGAGGAGCCTGGTGGGCAACAGTCCACGAGGTCGCAAAGAGTCAGACACGACTGATCCACATACACACAGCAGCCTAACCAATCATCCAGTACCACCCCTCCAGCACAAATTTTGTTTTTGTCTTGAGGGTCAAAAAATCGGTTATTAACCCACGCAAGGGGATAATGGCTCTCCCTGGTCTGTGAGGAGTTTGGCCTTCTGCGCTCACAGTGCCCACATTATCTCTGCTCTTTGCTCTTAATAAAGTCACTCCCTTCTGAAAAAGCTCTGTATTTGGAAAATGTTTCCCAACCCACCCGGGGACCGTGACACTTGATTTTGATCATGGCCTTGATGTTGGCTGGCCATAGAAACTTGCGGGCAAAAGGCCAACGAGCTTCACATCCAGTTTCTTCTGCTATCAAATAGCGACAGGAAGACTATTTTCTTGGTCTGCCTAATGATTTTTTTTCCCCCTCTGTAAGGAAGAAATAAGACCATAGCTCTGCAAGAATTCAGTAGACACTAAAATGTCATATTATCACAAGCTGGGTTGTGCAGTTTGCCTGAGGCATGTTCTTATCTATCACAGGTAACGCCCTGCTTCTAGTCAGGTCAGAAGAAGAATACAGCAGCGAGGAGACCCACTCATGAATCTGATGCGTGTGATTTTCATTTCAGTCTCTGTTGGTATTAGGAAATGTTTCTGCTTTTTCCATATGCGTCCACACACACAAAATAAACAACATTTTAAAAACTGCCTTCTTTTGTACTACATGATGAACTCCGAGTGTTGGGACAAACAAGCATTCGTGTAGACATCCAAATGGACTCGTTTATTTACGGGCTCAGGGATGTTCACGGTTATCCTTACGTCCCCAAATAACTTTTTGGGGAAAGCCCGTTAAACATTTCAGTACAATCCCAAAACACCCTCCTTGTTTTTTCTAATGACAAATGGAGTATTTCCTGCGATATCAATGATAAGGCAGACACAGCCATCACAGCCAAGCTGGCCCTTCAATTGTGAATTTCTAAGCCCAGAGGAGCCTAGCAAGAACAGTGCGTGCTATCAGGCCACCCATTGAACTGCAGCCGCTGCTCACATCGAGCATTGAGGAACTGGGCGCGGGGGTTGGGGTTGGGGTTGAAGGGACAGAGGAAGATGTGAAAAAAAAAAACAAAACAAAACAGGATACCGGCCCCAGAGAGCTGAGATTCATGCGAAAGGACGGGTTTCAGTGAGCCTAGACTCTTGCATCTTCCTCTACATAGAAAAGCACAAAATTTCTTCAGTTGACATACCTGGTTTCCTATAATTAATAATTTTCTGATGTTCAGGCTACCTGCCCCTTGTTGCAAACTTCTACATAACCTGACTCCTCCCCCACTCCCGTACACACATACCTCCTCCGACAACTTTTCTCAAGGTCACTTGAGATGCTATCTCCTGGGCTTGACACCCCAAACATTCCCGCCGAATGAAATATAACTCTCATCACCTTCAACGTTGGGACTATCTTTTTAAGTCGACGCTAAGGCCTACTTGGAGACACAGGATGGGCAGAACAAGTGATGGAATGGGGACGGTTAGGAGCACAGAAAACTCCAGGGATGAGTCGCTGCCAACCTTGTAGTAGCCAGAGATGAAGGAAGGCAAAAATCCACGTGCGCTTACAAGTGATAGAGAGTGTCTGAAGCACTCAGGTGTGCAGACTCAATTATTCTGCAGCTCGGTGATTAATTAGAGATTTAGAAGGGAAAAAAAAAAAATGAAAGCCCTGAACTCTATCTACGCTGCTTACATGATGTATGGACATATTCACCTGCTTGGTTCTATTAAGAATTTTTGTGTGAAAAATCTTACGTTTTCCTCCCATGATAGAGCAATTTCGCAGTCTTGAATTCTCAAAGTCAAACACCTCATTCCTCTTCACTGGCTCATTAAGGCCCCCCTCCCACCCCCAAAGGGCCTTGATAAACTATGGTGTTGCCTTACAGTCCTCTCTCATAATGAGTCATTAGAAATGACTTGAGTAGTTCTGGATATGCAAAGGCAACACAGAATGCAGTAAGTGTATTGTGAAGAAAACCAGAATGTATGGGGGCTTCCCTGGTGGTTCAGACAGTAAAGAATCCGCCTGCAATGCGAGAGACCTGGGTTTGATCCCTGGGTCGGGAAGATGCCTTGGAGGAGGACATGGCAACCCACTCCAGTGTTCTTGCCTGGAGAGTCCCATGGACAGAGGAGCCTGGCGGGCTGCAGTCCATGGGGTCACCAAGAGCTGGACATGACTGAGCGACTAACTCTTTCATTTTCAGGGGAGCTGAGATCTTACCCGCCTCGTGGTCAAAAGTCCAGAACATAAACAATAGGAGCAATATTGTAAGAAATTCAGTAAGGACTTTTCAAATGATTCACACACAGACACACACACAAAAATCTGTAAAAAAATTGAAAAAGAAAAGACTCTAATGCAAATCACCCTCTTGGTGGTGGAGGTTCAGTCACTCAGTCATGCCCAAGGCTTGTGACCCCATGGACTGTAGCCCACGAGGCTCCTCTGTCCACGGGATTTCTCAGGAAAGAATACTGGAGTGGGTTGCTATTTTCTTCTCCAGGGGATCTTCCCCATCCACGGATTGAACCCTAGTCTCCTGCATTGCAGACAGATTCTTTACTGAGTGAGCCACCAAGGAAGTCCTCTGAGAGTTGCATTTAAGCTGAATCGTTAATTATACCGTACTCTGTGCTTCAAAGCCACGATTATATGAACTGTGGTCAGGTTAGAAATACGTACTGTATTGCTTTTTTCTTGGTTGCTCTGTACATTCACTCTCTATATTAAGATTTGTTTTGTCAGCTCATGTGCACTGTTGATTATTATTATTATTTCAACCAGAGAGTGGAGTGAGTCATGATTAACTTCAGAACGCTGGGAATAAAAACGTAATTGTCAGTTGATGCATATGAGCAGTGTACGACGGATCCTATTGGGAATAATTTTTACTCTAATGCAAAAAAAATCACTCAAATAGCTCATGCTTTTCAAGTAAATTCTGTGGCATAATAAAAGGAGCCAAATATGGCTTCTGGCATTGCATTAATATTATGAATATACCCTTAAATGAAAATTGCCCATGGAAGCACAAATGGGTACATTTTGGAAATCTGAGTGTAGGATGCAATTTCGAAAACTGTAATAGACACGCCATTACCGACATATAGACAGGTTTCAATTTACTCATAGTTCATGCCAGCAAGTATAAGGTTTAGAGAAAGTGCAGTTTGCACTGGAACCCAGGAATTGGAATAATCTGTGGAATTGAACTAAGGGGCTGTTTAACCAGGTAAAACTGTTTCTAATACGGCAGGAATTTCAGAATCAGTTCATAATGGCTCACTTGTGTTCACAGCAGAAAATCAGACCAGTTTTCACTTACTGGTCTATAGAGAGACAGGATCTATACAGTGAAGTAGTGATAAATGATATATCTATTCCTACATGCACCAACTTGAGAATGGCAGACCTCAACCTGAATAAATTTACTAACACAACATTGTAAATCCATTATACTCCAGTTAAAAAAATACAATGTACATGGAAGTTTTTCTAAAAAAGAAGAATTTACTGACCATAATGGTGAATTGAAAAGAAAAGAAATTCCTCTTTTGATGGACATCTAGGCTGTGTCCATGTCCTTGCTATTGCGAACAGTACTGCTGTGAGCATTGGGGTGGATGTGTCCTTTTTCATCGTGGTTTTCTCTGGGCATATATCCAGGAGTAGAATAGCTAACTAGTGAGAAGATACTGCATAGCAAAGGAAACTCTACTTTGTGCACTGTGCTGACCTGAAAGGCACGTCCACAAGGGAGGGGTTTTATGTATAAGTATGCAGGTCAGGAAGCAACAGTTAGAACTGGACATGGAACAACAGACTGGTTCCAAATAGGAAAAGGAGTACGTCAAGACTGTATATTGTCACCCTGCTTATTTAATTTCTATGCAGAGGACATCATGAGGAATGCTGGGCTGGAAGAAGCACAAGCTGGAATCAAGATTTCCGGGAGAAATATCAATAACCTCAGATATGCAGATGACACCACCCTTATGGCAGAAAGTGAAGAGGAACTCAAAAGCCTCTTGATGAAAGTGAAAGTGGAGAGTGAAAAAGTTGGCTTAAAGCTCAACATTCAGAAAACGAAGATCATGGCATCTGGTCCCATGACTTCATGGGAAATAGATGGGGAAACAGTGGAAACAGTGTCAGACTTTATTTTGGGGGGCTCCAAAATCACTGCAGATGGTGACTGCAGCCATAAAATTAAAAGACGCTTTACTCCTTGGAAGGAAAGTTATGACCAACCTAGATAGCATATTCAAAAGCAGACACATTACTTTGCCAACAAAGGTCCGTCTAGTCAAGGCTATGGTTTTTCCAGTGGTCATGTATGGATGTGAGAGTTGCACTATGAAGAAAGCTGAGCACCTAAGAATTGATGCTTTTGAACTGTGGTGTTGGAGAAGACTCTTGAGAGTCCCTTGGACTGCAAGGAGATCCAACCAGTCCATCCTGAAGGAGATCAGCCCTGGGATTTCTTTGGAAGGAATGATGCTAAAGCTGAAACTCCAGTACTTTGGCCACCTCATGTGAAGAGTTGACTCATTGGAAAAGACTCTGATGCTGGGAGGGATTGGGGGCAGGAGGAGAAGGGGATGACAGAGGATGAGATGGCTGGATGGCATCACTGACTCGATGGACGTGAGTCTCAGTGAACTCCGGGAGTTGGTGATGGCCAGGGAGGCCTGGTGTGCTGCGATTCATGGGTCGCAAAGAGTCGGACACAACTGAGCGAC
>NW_011490354.1:4119-17307 GCF_000754665.1 Bison bison bison | reverse complement strand
TTGCTATGTCTTTCTCAAACGATCTACCCAACCCAGGGATCAAACCCAGGTCTCCTCATTGCAGACAGATTCTTTACCCCTGAGTCCCCTGGGAAGCTACAGAATTACCCTAGGACCCAGCAGTTCCACTTCCTGGAAGATACTCCAGTAAAATAAAGACACAGTTCCATGCATAAATGCGTCTGTGCACGTTCACAGCAGCATTTTTATACACCATCCCCAGAAGGTGAAAACATCCCAAATCTCCATTAACAGATGCATGGATAAATAGACGACGGTATATCCACACAATGAAATAGCATTCAGCCTTCAAAAGGAAAGCAACAGTGACGCCTGCTACAGTGTCCACGGTTCTTGAAGACATGATGGTCAGTGACAGAAGGACACACGCTGTCTCATCCCATTTACCTGTGGAATGTGCACGTTTGCCTGTGAAATCCACAGAATGGAAAGCTGATTAGAGGCTACCAAGGGCTGGAGGGAAGAGCACAGAAATGAGACATGACTGCTAAACAGGTGTTTTTTGGGGGGCGATTAATATTCTTTGGAACCAGATCCTGGGGATAGTTGCACATCACTGCGAACATACTAAATGTCACCAAATTTCACATTTTAAAATGGTTCATCTAAAAAAAAAAATTAATTTATTTGGCTGCACGGGGTCTAAGTGGCAGCATGTGGGATCCAGTTCCCTGACCAGAGATAAAACCCGGGACTTCTGCAGAGAGAGCTCAGAGTCTTAGCCACTGGACCACCAGAGAAGTCCCACACTGTAAAAAGGTTCTTTTCATTTATGTGAATTTTATCTTCATCTCCTTAAAAAGAAGCTCTTCTGCACGCGATAGAAATAACATGAACCAAAACCTAATAATGTGAGTAGCATCTAAGGAATAGAGACAAAAAGCTTATACAGTCTTTAAAAAAAAAAAAAAAAGACTTTAAGACAAAGGAAAAATAATACAGATCCTACTTTTAAAATGCTAGAGAATGAGTTCCGGGATTTTTTTTTTTTCCTTTTAATTTCAGCTTTATGTACATTGTAACTTTTTATTTTGAGATAATTATAGGCTTCTTAGAAATTGCCAGAGTAGTCATGGAAGTCACATACACCCTCAACACTACCTTTACTAACGTGAATGTTATGTCATCCTAAAGGACAGCGGTGAAGCCAGGAAATTATTGATGGGATGCTATTAACTACATCAGAGATCTTACTATGAGTTCTCCAGTTTTCCTGCTGGTGTTCATTTATGGACCAGGATTCCACATTATTATATTTAGTTCTCCACTGCAACCTTTGACAGCTCTTCATTCTTTCTCTGTATATGACGGATTTTGTATGCTGCCTGTGGGGGTGTGTTTATAAGCTGTAAAGATCGCCAAAGAAGACATCAAGTGTGTTAATACCCAGGGATGCATCTGAGAAATGGTTGGCTAGGAAACAGGTCCACAGAAATAGCAAAAAAAAAAAAAAATGAGACCCACAAACATGGGGGAAAATACTTGATGTGGTACCAGGTGGAGCTGCAGAAAGGAAAGTGGTCTCCGCAACACAGTGGAAGGGTTGAGAAGGTCGGTGAAGGCTGAAAGGCAGAGTGGGGAAAATAAAGGTGTGACAGATGGCATCGGTCTAGCAGAGGACTGTGGTACAGGGTTTTCAAGCGTAGTTATGGCCCATTGCGGCTTCTCAAGGACAGTTCTGGTCCATCTCAGCATCTCATTGTTGCATCATTATGTTGGCATAACAAGACCGCTCATGGGATGACCCCTCTCTGCTCCTTCCCATGTCAAGTGTTGAGCTGTGGGACAAGCTTCTCCGAGCAGTCATGGCCCATCTCAGCATCTCGGCATGTCATCAAGTGGCCGTGACAGAGACCATTCACGATAGAACCCCTCTCCTCTCCTTCCCATGTCAAGTGTTCAGCGGTGGTAAAAAGTTCTCAAGAGGAGTCACGGTCCACCTTAGCATCTCAGCATCTCATCTTGATGGCGTGGGACCATTTGTGACAGGACCTCTATCTGCTCCATCTCAGGTCAACAGTTGAGCTGTGGCACCGCAGTTTTCAGAGCAGGGATGATCCACCTTAGCATCTCAGCATCTAGCATCTCATCACACTGGCATGGGAAGGCCATTCATGATGGGACATCTCTCTTCTTCCTCTGCCAGATGTCCAGTTGTGGAATAAGTTTCTCACGAGTAACTCTAGTCCACTTCAGCATCTCAGCATCTCATCACGTTGGCATGACAACATCACTGGTGATACGGCCCCTCTCTGCCTCTTCCCATGTCAAACACTGAGCTGCGTCACAAGCAGCTGTGGTCCACCTTGCCGTCTCAGCATCTCGGCACGTCATCACGCGGGCATGACAAGACCATGTGAGGTATGGCCCCCTTGGTGTCTTCCTCTGTTAAGCTGTGGTACAAAGTTTTCAAGAGCATTTTGTCCATCTGAGCGTGATCCACTTAGCATCTCAGTGTTTCCGCGTGTCATCACATTGGCATGACGGGACCGGTCATGATATGGCTCCCCTCTACTTCATACTATGTCAGGTATCCCCTAAACTCTGGGGCTTCACAGAGCCCTGCAGGGCTGCCCTCCCAGACCCTGGCTCTCCAACTGCTTCCACTCAGCCAGTTCTTGCCTGTGGATTCCATGTTTCCATCTCTTCCTCCACGACTATCTTTCTTCCATAGATTGTAAGCTTACTGCAGTCTCTAAGGTCTGCAGTGTCATACTCATTATCAATGCTACTTTATCATGGAACTGCATTTCCAATTCTTCTATGGATATTCTTCATACCTTCTGTATTTTTCTCATAAATCCAATTTATTTCAAAGGAGAGGACTATGTTTTGTTAAAAATAATGAGATCATTCCCTCTTATTTCATTAGATGAGGTGTACCACATCTACACATTCTAAGGCCACATTAAATTAAATCCTAATAGACTGTGGTCCATGCCCAATTACTACACCGTCTAACTGCTGCCTCTATTCTTGACATACTTACTCATGACCAGTTCTTTTCTGAATAAGATATTTGCAGGCAGGGTTTTTTTTTTTTTTTTTTCTGCTGCATACTTGTCAGTAGCAAATTCTAGTACCACCTATTGTTAGATAAGGGTGTCTTGAATAGTACCTTCTCTGAAGGATTATCAGTTAAAGACTCATTTTTCTAATTTTTCTAATTTATCCTTTGTGTTGGATAAATCCTTTATCCTGAGTATTCAGTTGCTAAGTCGTGTCCAACTCTCTGTGACCCCATGGATTGCAGCATGTCAGGCTCTTCTGTCCATGGAATTTTCCCAGCAACACTACCGGACTTGGTTGCCATTTCCTTGTCCAATTTATCCTTTGAGCCTTTGGTATAAATTATTCAACCCATTTCAGGAAAGTTTAGAGATCCATGAGATGAAGGTATTTTCTCAGAAGGTCCACGTGTTACCTTGTCCTTGTTACAATCCACTCTTGGGCAGATTCCTAGTAAAGTAAGTGCAAGCAGGAAGTTGAGCCAGGTTTGAGAATCTCCCATGGTCTTCATGTGCATACACTGGGCGCCCCATCCATAACAACTGAAAGATGAATACTAACGTGGCTATGGCTGGTCTGGATGAAGTCTGCCAAGAGAATACATGACCGAATGGTCCACAAGGCTGAGATGCTGCTCCGATGCACCTTTCTGACACCCTGCTGTTCTACCTTTGTGCTCTGCCCCCATAGTCAAGGATGCTCCACGATTCTTGCAGCCCAACACAACATGCTCAGCCTCACCAAAGACAGAAGAAATTGTTCCTTAAAAAGTCTTGTGTAGGTGTGTATTTTTATGGCACAGAGGGCTCCAATGAGGTAGAGGAAAACTCACTGTGTGTTCATAAAAATATATAATATGAAGAGCTCACCGTCCACTTGAACTTTCTACAGCTTCAAGTGTTTCTACTTGAATCATAAAGAATGTATGAGGCAGAGGGGCAATTGCTTCCCTCCCCTTCCCTGTACACAGCTGAGATTATGTGCCCAACAAGGAAAAGAAATCCAGAGGAGGAAATGGAAACCCACTCCAGTATCCTTGTCTGAAAAAATCCATGGACAGAGGAGCCCATGGGCTACAGTCTACGGGTCACTAAGGGTAAGACACAAGTGAGCTACTAACACACACACACACACACACACACACACAGAGGGAAGACAAATTTTAGCACTCCATTGGTGGTCATGTGGTTAAGACCACACTTCCACTGTAAGGGCCGTGAGTACAATTCCTGGTTGCGGAACTAGGATCCCTCATGCAAAGCGGTCAAATAAATAACATGCAAAAGTCATTAAAAAAAAATCTTTTTTTAATGGAAAGAGAAATCTCACCATATAAAATAAAATCTTTCATCTTCTCTCCCTACTTGGAAAAGAAATTGTTTATATCGTGAGGAAAATCCTTAGGCTTCCCTGGTGGCTCAGACAGTAAAGTGTCTGCCTGCAATGTGGGAGACCCAGGTTCAATCCCTGGGTTGGGAAGGTCCCCTGGAGAAGGAAACGGCAACCCACTCTCCAGTCCTCTTGCCTGGAAAATCCCATGGACGGAGGAGACTGGTAGGCTAAAGTTCATGGGGTCACAAAGAGTCGGACACAACTGAAAGACTTCACTTTTAAGGAAAACCCTTATGTTTGAATGATTAATAATAGTTAGTTGCCCAATGCTAATTTTTTTCCATATATCTCTTAGCCCAGAATATTAAAACATTCACACCCGAAATACCAATACCTCATCCATTTAAAGGTAAATAAAACCTTTGGGAGAATATTATAATCTTCCAAGTGTCTGTATGAAGCCGAAAACTCTTTGCCTATGAAGCTGTTCATCATTGGCAGAAATCCGATTGAAAATACTGGTCTAGAAATGGAATTGCAGAGCACACAGCTTTGGGGCGTAGGATAATGGAAATATACAAATATTGAGGTGAAAAATAGTGTTGCCACGTCTACTGTAAGCACTGAAATATCGCTGGTTCTTTAGTAACAGAAAGAGATCCATTAGAAAAGCATATTGTGGGACTTCCCTGAGGGGTCCAGTGGTTTAGAATTCACCTTACGATGCGTGTGATGTGGGTTCAATCCCTGGCTGGGGAACTACGATCCCACGTGCCTTGTGGCCAAAAAACCAAAATTTAAAACAGAAGCGATACTGTAACAAATGCAAAAAAAAACTTAAAAAAAAAATGGTCCACATTAAAAAAAAAATTTTTTTAATAAAAGCAAACAATTAATGCAATTTAGGAAGAAGATAGTTGACAAATAAGGGAATCAAACATCCCTAGCTTGCTGAAGGATATACGCGTGAGGAACCGCCATGGAGTAGCTTCTCAATTGAGCAGATCTTTCAAAATGAGACACTTGCGTGTATAAATGAGAACTTGTCCAGTTTTATTTTATTTTATTTTTTTATTTTTTCTAATTTTATTTTATTTTTATACTTTACATAATTGTATTAGTTTTGCCAAATATCAAAATGAATCCGCCTACCAACAGTATTCTTCACAGAGCTAGAACAAATAATTTCACAATTTGTATGGAAATACAAAAAACCTCGAATAGCCAAAGCGATCTTGAGAAAGAAGAATGGAACTGGAGGAATCAACCTACCTGACTTCAGGCTCTACTACAAAGCCACAGTTATCAAGACAGTATGGTACTGGCACAAAGACAGAAATATTGATCAATGGAATAAAATAGAAAGCCTAGAGATAAATCCACGCACATATGGACACCTTATCTTTGACAAAGGAGGCAAGAATATACAATGGATTAAAGACAATCTCTTTAACAAGTGGTGCTGGGAAATCTGGTCAACCACTTGTAAAAGAATGAAACTAGACCACTTTCTAACACCATACACAAAAATAAACTCAAAATGCATTAAAGATCTAAATGTAAGACCAGAAACTATAAAACTCCTAGAGGAGAACATAGGCAAAACACTCTCCGACATACATCACAGCAGGATCCTCTATGACCCACCTCCCAGAATATTGGAAATAAAAGCAAAAATAAACAAATGGGACCTAATTAACCTTAAAAGCTTCTGCACATCAAAGGAAACTATTAGCAAGGTGAAAAGACAGTTTTAGAATCTCATGTGAATATTTTCGTATCCCTGAGACCTATTAGTCATGGATAAGACTACTCATTCACCTCATCACTACTGAGATCCACTAGTCACATACGGGTGTGAGAGCTGGACTATAAAGAAAGCTGAGCGCCAAAGAATTGATGCTTTTGAACTGTGGTGATAGAGAAGACTCTTGAGAGCCCCTTGGACTGCAAAGAGATCCAACCAGTCCATCCTAAAGGAAATCAGTCCTGAATGTTCATTGGAACGACTGATGGTGAAGCTGAAACTCCAGTACTTTGGCCACCTGATGCAAAGAACTGACTCACTGGAAAAGACCCTGATGCTGGGAAAGATTGAAGGCAGGAGGAGAAGGGGACAACAGAAGATGAGATGGTTGGATGGCATCACCAACTCGATGGACACGAGTTCCAGTAAGCTCTGGGAGTTGGTGATGGAAAGGGAGGCCTGGTGTGACACAGTCCATGGGCTTGCAAAGAGTTGGACACGACTGAGCGGCTCAACTGAATTGAGATCTATTGCGCTTTGGAAGGGTTGGTTAATTTTTCCACCCCATCACAACTTTGGAGAGGTGGGGGAAATACTGTTACTTTAAATTTGATACCTTACTTGTCTCACATTGAGAAAGAAATATTTACATGCATTGTAATGCTTTGACATGATTAATTAGGACTGTTGCAGAAAAACGGAGTGCCTGGGTTCCAGCCACGGAGCAGACGGATTACCCTTATGCTGCCTGAGTAACACTTTATAAACCCATTTGTCACACAGAAGAGGTGTCACGTGTAATCTGATGCATTGCGGGTAATGGATTGGGTGAAATTTACTTGGATTCTCAGCAAGGCACGTGAAATAACTACCTTCACCCACGGGCAGACTGTATTTTATCTCTTAAATCTTATTAGGGCTCCCTCGGCCGACAGAGAACAGGTAGCTGTATTTCAGCTGGCATCAGGAAGGGACAATGTCTGATTACCTCTCACAAATCTTCGTCAAGCCAGCTCCATTGAGGCTGTTTGCTTGACAGGCGGAGGCTTGTACGACCACATTCATGGTACAATTATCTACATGTATACTTGTGGTCTTGTGTCAAAGCAAAGCTTCCTTACTTGAGACAGAGATTTTAAGTAGGAAAAAAAATATATCTACACAGGTTGGTCTAAGTGCTTACCCAACATGTATTAATGCTTCTTTCTTTTAAAGCTTAGTTTTTTTTTTTAATAAGGATCATTTTTCTTTAAGTCTTTATGGAATTAGTTACAATATTATTTCTGCTTTATGTCTTGGGTGTTTTGGGGCCATGAAACTTGGGTCCTAGCTTCCCAACCAGGGATCGAAGCCATTGGAAGAGGCAAAGTCTTTTTTATTATTGTTGTTATTTTGAAAAGACCCTGATGGTGGGAAAGATTGAAGGCGGGAAGAGAAGGGGACGACAGAGTATGAGATGGTTGGATGGCATCACTGACTTGATGGACATGAATTTGAGCAAACTCCAGGCATTGGTGATGGACAGGGAGGCCTGGCATGCTGCCGTCCATGGGGTCGTGTGTATATTTCGGTGCTATTCTCTCTATTCCTCCCAGCCTCTCCTTCCCCACTGTGTCCAAAAGTCTGTTCTCTATGTCTGCACCTCCCTTGCTGCCCTGTAGATTGGTACCCTCTTTCTAGATGGAAGGTGGAGTCTCAACCAGTGGACGGCCAGGGTCTCTCTTGATGCTCCCACATGGGTACCACACCATGCAGGGGATGGCCGCCGTGTTCTATTTCCTGGGATCGACTGATCCTGGAGGCTGGAAACCCCGAGGTCATCGGGTCAGCACGGTTCAGTTCCAGGGTCTGATGATCCTCACACAGCAGACACAGAGAGACAGAGAGACCAAGTTCTCTCATTGACTTCTCCTCTGAAAGTGAAAGTGAAGTTGCTCGTCATGTCCAACTCTTTGCGACCCCATGGACTGTAGCCCACCAGGCTCTTCCATCCGTGGGATTTTCCAGGCAAGAATACTGGCGTGGGTTGCCATTTCGTTCTCCAGGGAATCTTCCCGAGCCAGGGATTGAACTTGAATCTCCTGCACTGTAGGCAGACACTTTACCATCTAAGCCACCCCTCTGAGATGGGTGCTAATTCCATCATGCAAGCTCTTGCCGCCCTGTGACCTAATTACCTCCTAAAGGCGTGCCCCCCAAACCCACCACACTGGGGACCAGGGTCTCAACAGATGACTCTGAGGTGGGGAGACAGACCTTCAGTCCACAGCAGCATCTGAATACCCTTTTGGGGGAGCTTCCTTGCTCCCACTGTGTATGAGCTGGCTGTGAAGGTGTATCAAGTGGTGGATCATGTCCCTTTTAGGAAATCACACGGGGCAGAAGTACCTGCTCCCTGGTACGGTTTCAGGGCATGAGCTTTGGAGCACATAACGGAGGTGAGATGATGGATGGAAGCACAGTGATGCACAGAATGAGAACCGCAGAGCAGTCTGCCGACCAGAGGCTTCTAGGGGCCTCCAGAGATCTCTCAGTCCCCTCTATCCAAGTGTTGACCTCCAACCTCACATGGATTTCACGAACCTTCCCTTGATAATCTTACTGCTGTTGTTCAGTCCCCTAGTCGTGTCCGATCCTTCACGACCCCATGGACTGCAGCACGCCAGGCCTCCCTGTGCCCCCACCATCTCCAGGAGTTTGCCCAACTTGATGGCCATCGCCTCGGTAATGCCATCCAGCCATCTCATCCTCCTTGGTAGATTTATCTTTCTACCGAGTTCCACAACGAGCTTCATTTGCTTTTAGTCAAAACCCAAACGGATACAGACTCAGCCAGTTGGAAAAGGTCAAACCCCAGAAACTCTTGCATATAATTCACCTGGTGGATATAAGTCTCATTCGTAAAGCCTGAGTGTAAAGGCAGGGTTGGCAAGGAATTAAGTGTCTCCGTGTCATTTTTAAAATTGGGCACGTTCAACACCAGACTGGATGAAATGCTAAAACTTTTTAAAAGGGCAACTTTGAAGTTGACCCCAAGTAAGTTTCAGTGTGAAGACGGCTGTTGGACGATTTGGATTAAAATTCAGAATCGAGGTGGCGAGTCAATGTGAGTGCTGGTTTTGGCCATCGAATGGATATCGTGTTTCAGTCCTGAAAAACAAGGGATTAAACAGAGGATCTGCTGCTGCTGCTGCTAAGTCAATTCAGTCGTGTCCGACTCCTAGCAACCCCATGTACTGCAGCCTACGAGGCTCCTCTGTTCATGGGATTTTCCAGGCAACAGTACTGGAGTGGATTGCCATTGCCTTCTCTGAAACAGAGAATCTAACCAAGGATTAAAACCATGACAGGAGATGGTACTTGAGGAATAGAATCAGACGCCTGTTCTCTTTGCCAAGTAAGAATACTATGTGTCAGATTACAGCAGGCTTCTCCAATGATTCTTCACTTGAGCCTCCCGTTCCTACGGAGTTTCATGTATCCTCAATCTTAAGCTTTTCCCTTCCGTCCTCCAAAAACGCAGTCAGAGAAATCCTGACAAAGAGAATCTGATCACGACACGCTTGGACGCTGATCGTGACTTCAACAGCGTCCCGAATTATTTCACATGAGCTCTGAAGCTCATACCATGACTTGAAGAATCTGGTCCCTGTGACTGCCCAGCCTCCCTCCCAGGGTCTGTCCAGCCACACAGAATTTATTTCTGGGTCCTGAATGTCCCGTGGCCTCTGAGATTACTGGGCTCCTGCCTGGAGGCTCATGTAGCCTGGAATACACTCAGCGTCATCCCAGTCTCACACACACTTCCAACGCCCACGTTTTGCAAAATTTCTGCTCATTCTTCCTGCCATCAGCATATCCTTCTCTTCTTCCATTTCCCTTCTGGGTCCAGCCCCATCACCGAACACCCAACTGTTTCACTTTCTCAGTTCTCTTCCAGACCATTGAGTCCACTCCGCTGCGTCCCGCAGTGGGAAATACCAGGGCTCTCTCACTGACCACGATATTCCTAGGACCTGGAGTCGCGTCCAGTTTCTAGCAGGAGTCGAGAGATGTGTCAGTGCCCCACCCTTCAGCAGAAAATTGGATTAAAGATTTGCTGAGCATTGGCCTGCCCACCAGAGCAAGACCTAGCTGTCTCCATAGCCAGTCCTTCCCATCAGGAAGCTTGCACAAGCCTCTTACTCTCATCCATCAGAGGGCAGACGGAAGAAGCAAGAGCTACAATCCCACGGCCTCCAGAACGAACATCACAGTTGCAGTAAAGCTAACCAAAATGACCACAGGGATCACAGCATCGTCTAACTCAATTAAACTATAATCGATGCCATGCAGAGCCTCCCAAGATAGACGGGTCATGGTGCAGAGTTCTAACAAAATGTGGTCCATTGGAGAAGGCAATGGCAACCCACTTCACTATTCCTGCCTTGAGAACCCCGTGAACAGCATGCAATCAGACTATTACTCAGCCATAAAACATGAAATGATGCAGTAACATAGATGGATCTAGAGACTGTCACACTGTGTGAAGTTAGGTCTGACAAAGACAAATACCATATGATGTCACTTCTATGGGAAATCTGAAAAAAAAAAAGGTGCAAATGAACTTATCTACAAAGCAGAAATAGAGCCACAGGTGTAGAAAATAAACTTATGGTTACCAAGAAGTAAGCGAGAAGGAGGGATAAACTGGAAGATTGTGATTGACATATATACACCAGTATGTGGTGGCTCAGATAATAAAGAATCTGCCTGCAATGCAGGAGATCTGGGTTCGATTCTGGGGTTTGCACGATCCCCTGGAGGAGGGCATGGCAACCCACTCCAGTAGTCTTGCCTGGAGAATCCCATGGGCAGAGGAGTCTGGCGGGCTACAGTCCACGGGGTTGCAGAGAGTTGGACATGACTGAATGACTAACACTTTCATCTTACTTTCATATATAAAATAGAAGCTAACAAGGACCTACTGTAAGCACGGGGGACTCTGCTCAGCACTCTGTAATGAAAAGAATCAGAAAGGGAATAGATACATGTATACGTATAATTGAATCACTTTGCCGTACGCCTGAAACTAACACCCCCGTTGTAAATCAGCAGTGCTCCAATTAAAAACTTTAAAAAAGAAGACACGTGTTTGTTTTCAGCATCTTGTTGATGGGACACCAAAGGCTGATGTAGTGACCAGCTGCCAGGCAGAGGACCAACCGCTCTCTTCCACCCCCGAATCCTCCATCCCAACCAACTTCCAAGAAGATGACCACTGTTTTCCAGACTCTGGAGGGTAGTTCCTCAGGCCAGACGGGCTGTCGGTCGTCACCACAGAAACGCTATCCTCACCAGGCATTACAATGGTGTTGGGTTGGGTACTCCCCACCTCCCCACCTTGCACAAATCCTTCCTCAGAAGTGTGAAAATGAGAAATGCTCGCTGCCTGTGAGTCAGCCTAGCAGAGGATGCTGAAAACGCAAACACAAGCAGCTGTAACATGGAGAGAGGTACCGAAGCGGGAGACAGAGATGACAAGCCCTCTCAGTCCCTGGGAGACGGATCCATGTTCTATAGCGATGCTGTTACCTCAAACCTTCCCATAATTGCACGCTGGGAACCACGATCCTCTCTGCACAGTTGTGCTACGGAAACATTTAAAAATCTCTGCTCAAAAAAAAAAGAAAAGAAAAATGGGACCAGACTGACATGTTTTACATGAAATAATTAGGAGAATCTGACAAGTGGTAATTTTGGTAATTGCCAAATAGCGTGATTCTCTCCCAATAAAGTATACGTCAAATTATATATAAAAAAAAACACCATTAGGTCGTTCTCGCTTGTAAAGATTTTTACACATGTAGCACACAAGTTTAAATACGCTCATGTTTTTCCCACATTGTACTTAAGCAATAAAAAAAAAAATGAGTTTTAGTGCTTCTCAGTTTCGCTCCTTCCTGTGAAATTTCAAGCTCTGAAGGTTTCTTCGGATTTCTCCCGTGATTTTTCTCAGACAAGAGGTACTTTTTTTTTTTTTGCAAACAAGTAGTATGGGAGAGGGTACAGGGATTTTTTGCAAGTGTTTATGGCCCTCCAGCCGAGTCACCAGGCAACCTGTCTTAACAGCTTAGGTTGACTGCAAACCATGGGTGAAAACACCAGCTATGGAGGTCTCCAGAGGACTTCTGGACTGCAGGAGGGTGTCCTAAACCCCACAGCCCTCACCTTGACCAAGGATTCGGAATCACACTGCCAAGTGCCCCCAGCGATCGAGACGGAGTGTTGGCATCCCAGCGGTAAATCCACTCCAAGAGACAGGCTGCCAGCCTCAATACAGGGGACCCTGATGCTGGGAAAGACTGAGCGCAGGAGGAGAAGGGGGCAACAGAGGATGAGATGGCTGGATGGCATCACCGACTCGATGGACATGAGTTTGAGCAAACTCCGGGAGATGGTGATGGATAGGGAAGCCTGGCATGCTGCAGACCTTGGAGTCGCAGAGTTGGATGCAACCGAGTGGCTGAACAACTCTGCATGAAGGGCAGAGGGTTGGAGCTAGGCTGGGGGGTGCTTGCTCTGCAAACCCAGAAAGCAAATACCCTAGACCCCATCCTCACTTGCTGAGGAGATTCAGTCAGCTTCCTCTCCCCTGAAAAGGATGGGAGGGGCCCCCACGTGGCTACCACAGAGTCTCCTGGGGACTCTGCAGTCCCGCTGAGATCCTGTGGACCCCCAGGGGTAGCTCCTCGTGAACACACACACTGGTGTGGGAAGGCTGAGGTCTAAGGTGTACCCCCTGAGATCCCTGTCTCTGGGTTCAGAGTCCTGGCCTCTGGAGAACGGGAGGGACCTGTGAACATGGTCAACGCCACCGTCTTGACTGGGCTCTTCACTGCTTGACGTTTGAGTCGGTCAACAAACCTGGGTGGGCCTGACCTAATCAGAAGAAGGTGGGGTCAGAAAGACAGGCCTGGAAGAGACCAAACAGCCACGAGAAACCCACGCAGCACAACTAAAGAGTCACCCATTTAACGAAACTAGAGAAAGCCTGTGACGAACAATAAAGACCCAGCACAGCCAAAAGAAAAAAAAAT
>NW_011490354.1:455-2218 GCF_000754665.1 Bison bison bison | reverse complement strand
CCCAAGGACGCTAGCTCACCAGGCTCCTCTGTCCATGGTACTTTTCCAGGCGAGGCAGCTGGAGTGGGTTGCCATGGCCTCGCTGGAGGCCGGGTGCACCCTAAACCAAGGATGATTTCCAACGGAGATCCATACCTAAACATCTGCAGACACCCTCTTGGCGACTCAGGTCCCGTTCTGAGATTTCTGGGAGTGATCCATTTGGGAGATGGAGAGATTTGTCTTCCATCCAGGACACGAGGCTTCCTTCCATCTGTCACCTCTGCCGTGCCTCTCACCTTCTTGTCCTGACCTGCAAGGAGCTTCGGGAAGCCGTCTCCTCCGGCAGGGGCTGGGTAATGAGGGGACTCTGCTATTCTGGGCTCAGCCTGTTATTTATAGAGTGATGCTGCCCTGGGGGGGATCGCAGGCTCACCCAGCCAAGCTCCAGGATCCACAATCAGAGCTGGCCAGCTCCAGGATCCACAATCAGAGCTGGCCGGGGTGCTGCAGAAGAGAGGACAGAAATGGAAACCCCGCGGCAAAGGGGACCGGGTAGGGGGGTGGAGCCACCACCACCGTAGGGGCTGGTCCTCCTCTGATTAATTAGGCGACTGCAAGATAGCAGGTCTTTAGTCCCCATCACTGGGCGTGGCTCTGCCCTTGCACACTTCAGCAGCTCTGCCAGGAGCTCTGACCCAGTTCCTTCCCTTCTCATTTGTGTTTTTCACCCTCCAGGTTTGGAAGGATCTTCAGCAGCCCCCCTCCCGCCTCCCCCGCCGAGTTCCTTTTTGGGAACGCAGAGCTTGTCCATCACAGGGATGCGGGAGGGCGTGGCTGCCGGCCAAGCCCAAGGCGGGTGCCGTTCTGGTGCTGGGCTCACATTCAGGCTGGATTATCTGCACTTTGGGGGATACTGCTATGCCCCCAAAGAAACGTGTCAAGGATGTCATGAGATCTCACGGCCGGTGGGGAAGGAGGTGACATGCTGGTTGTAGCAAAAGGTAGAGAGGGACCCAGCATTGGCTGGGGAGGACTGATCCAGACTGATCTGTGTAGAGCTGGGGGAACATCACTGCCTATTTCATCTCCTCACGGGGTACGGATTCCAGCCAAGCGAGACCACACTCAGGCATGCAGGCAGCCATTGCGGTGATGGAGGGAAGGAGGAAAAACACGTGGCACCCACCTGCCTTTTTGGAAATGGACAGGGCTTCCCTGATAGCTCAGCTGGTAAAGAATCCGCCTTCAATGCAGGAGACCCCGGTTGGATTCCTTGTATGGGAAGATCTGCTGGTGAAGGGTTAGGCTACCCACTCCAGTATTCTTGGGCTTCCCTGGTGGCTCAGCTGGTAAAGAATCTGCCTGCAATACGGGAGACCCTGGTTTGATCCCTGGGTCGGGAAGATCCCCTGGAGAAAGGGAAATGCTACCCATTCCAGTATTCTGGCCTGGAGAATTCCACAAACAGTATAGTCCATGGGGTCCCGAAGAGTTGGATACAGCTGAACAACTTTCAGTGAAGAAAAGGTGATAATCACAGTGGCTGTGGTAACACGGTGCTTACAAAGGGGATTTTCTTTATCGGATCAGGCTTCCCTGGTGGTTCAGAGGGTAAAGAATCTGCCTGCCAAGGCAGAGATGATGGTTCCATCCCAGAATCGGAAAGATCCCCTGGAGAAGGCAATGGCAGCCCACTCCAGTATTCTTGCCTGGAGAATCCCATGGACAGAGGAGCCTGGCGGGCTACAGTCCATGGGGTCGCAGAGTCAGACACAACTTAA
>NW_011490354.1:0-355 GCF_000754665.1 Bison bison bison | reverse complement strand
AAAAAAACAGGTGGCATGGATGGAACTTGAGACCATCATAGTGAGTTAAGGAAGTGAGACACGGAAAGAAATACGTATCAGATGATATCGCTTATATGCGAAATCTAAAAAAAAAATATGATAAAAATGAACCTATTTACAAAACAGAAATAGGCTTGCAGACACAGAATACAAACTAATGGTTATCAAAGGGGAAAACCAGGCAAGGGATAAATTAAGACTTTGGGATAAAACAGATACACACACTCTCTCTCTCTCAAAGTTGCTCAGTCGTGTCCGACTCTTTGCGACTCTATGGACTGTAGCCCGCCAGGCTCCTCTGTCCGTGGTCTTCTCCAGGCAAGAATAGTGGCGT
>NW_011490353.1:4629-5178 GCF_000754665.1 Bison bison bison | reverse complement strand
ATTAAAATTATATATAATATAAAATAAAACAAAGTAATTGTGCCAAACAACTGACAATGTACTCCAGTTTAGTTCAGTTCAGTCACTCAGTCGTGTCTGACTCTTTGTGACCCCATCAACTGCAGCTTGCCAGGCTTCCCTGTCCATCACCACCTCCCAGAGCTTGCTCAAGCTCATGTCCATCGAGTCAGTGATGGCAGTGGCACTGAACAACCTCTCTATCTGCCAGTAATGCTTCTAGCTCCATTAGATCTGCTGACCCATGGGACTTAAGTGGCAGAGCAGTTGCAGCTGGTGCCCCTGGGCTTCCAGTCTACTGCAGTCTTCCTGTCTGACTGCTGCCTATAGACATTAAGCTTCAGCTCAGTGTTGAATATTCTCTGAGTCTTAATGAATATTGCTTGTATATGTGAGTAGAAATAGGATGTTTAAATTATTTTGCATCTTCTTATTTATTTTTCTATGCCTGTTCATCATGAGGCAAGATATTCTGACCTACCAAGGCACAGAGTCAGGCATGTATGACAGTGCTCCATTATCAAATGGAAG
>NW_011490353.1:0-394 GCF_000754665.1 Bison bison bison | reverse complement strand
TTTTTTTATTAATTTTTTAATTTATTTATTTTAATTAGAGGCTAATTAGTTTATAATATTGTATTGGTTTTGCCATACATCAACATGAATCCTCCACTGGTGTACATGTGTTCCCAATCCTGAACCCCCCTCCTCCCTCCCTCCCCATACCATCCCTCTGGGTCATCCTAGTGCACCAGCCCCAAGCATCCTGTATCCTGCTTCAAACCTGTACTGGCAATCATTTATTAAATGATATTATACATGTCTCAATGCCATTCTCCCAAATCATGCCCCCTTCCCTCTCCTATAGAATCCAAAAGACTGTTCTATACATCTGTGTCTTTTTTGCTGTCTCACATACAGGGTTATCATTACCATCTTTCTAAATTCCATACATATGCGTTAGTATACT
>NW_011490352.1:19514-21777 GCF_000754665.1 Bison bison bison | reverse complement strand
GCCCTAGGTCACAAATATTTTGTCTTACAGTTTCTTTTAGAAGTTTTATAGATTTAGGTTTTACATTTTGGTCTTTGATCAATTTCAAGTTAATTTTTCTCTATGGTGAGCCGTAGAAATCCATTTGATTTCTTTTAAAATATGGGTATACAGTTATTCCAGCATCACTTGTTGAAAAAGCTATCATTAGTCTAATACAGTTGTCCTTTCATCCAGCTTACATAAGCTTATTTCTGGACTCTATATTCTGTTCTGTTGATCTATTTGTTTATCTTTATGCCAGTACCAATTGTTTTGATTACTGTAGCCTTTATAATCATTCTCAAAATCAGATAGTATTAGTCTCCCAACTTTGTTCTTTATCCAAGTTGTTTTTGGGACTTCCCTGGCAGTCCAGTGGTTAAGACTCCGAGCTTTCAATGGAGGGGTCGTGAGTTCAATCCCTGGTTGAGGAACTAGGATTCCACACTCTGCATGGCACAGCCAAAAAAAAAAAGAATGAAGAAACCAAAGTTGTTTTGCCTATTTTAAGTCACTTGCAATTCCATATGAATTTTAGAATCAGATTGTCAGTATAATTTTTCATTGATATATTGTTGATGTTTAGTCACTAAGTTGTGTCTGACTCTTCTGCACCACATGGACTGCAGCCTGCCAGGCCCCTGTGTCCATGGAATTTTCCAGGCAAGAATACTGGAGTGGGTTGCATATAAGTTTCAGATGTACAACATAGTGATTCACAATTTTTAAAGGTTATACGCTATTTAGAGTTATTATAAAATACTGGTTATATTCCCTGTGCTGTGCAATATATCCTTATGGATTATTTATAATATCATGTTCTTTTAATACTTGAGGATTTATTCTATTTACATTAATTGTTATAACAGATATGTTTAGCTGTGCTATTGTGATCTTATTTTATAATCATGGATGAGCCTGATGCTACTGTCATTTTCAGAAGATGCTTAATCTTTTCATTGATATCCTTCAGTAAAGAGTTCCTTAACCTTACCATGCATTTGCAAAATAGGACCATTTATTATTTGCCCTTCATTTATACCTATTTTTGGTGCAGTGTTCCATGATTATCATTTTCTAGATGCCAGTCATATCCCTTTTCAACCTTGTCTGCCTAGCAAACAAAAGGCCTCTTTTAAAAAAAGTTATCCTTGAATCCCATTCTCTTGAATCATTTTAGCTCTTAGAACTGATCCAGTGTTTTGAAGTCTTTCCCGAGGGTTCAGTGATCAGACCAGCACCCAATATTCACGGGGTAGAAACACTGTGGTTTGTACAAAGAGAGAGTGCTTTGATGATGACCTGATTGATCAACTGCCCTCTTGATGATGTTTGGAATAAATGACTCTAGCTGGTATGTGTTTTCCTTAGTAGAGGCCTGAAGCAAGCGAAGACAAGTAATATTTAAGCCTGGGGACCTTTGTTCCCTAATTCTATTCTTGCCCCCCCCCCTAGACTATAGCCCTCAGATCTAGCAGGACTCGGGGTCTCTATTCCAGAGATTTCACTTGGGCTGAGAATTTACATGGGCTTAGTTCATGAATGCCCAGACCTGTGTTAGAGTCAGGAGAAGATAAAATAGACCTTGATCCCATGAATTTTACAGCCTGTTGGGGAAATAAGACATACACATGAAATAATTAAAGAGAAATTCGAGATTGCCTGGGATTAAGAGATCTTGTGGTGGAATTTAAGGGCTCTGGGAGTTTAGAAGGGGGCCCCATGGGTGTGGGCGCTAGTTATCAGGGCAAAACCAGCTCCATGGATTTGGGGAACTTGGTTGGGACCTTGCTGGATGGGCACTGTTTGATTAACTAAAACAGAGCAGCAAGGGCCTGGCAGGCCTGAGAAACTCCGTGAATGAGCCTGGAATGTTCCCTCAGGGGACCATGAGGAGACCACTGGGCTTGAAGCCCAGGCTTGAGTTGGGAAATCATGGGAAATGAGGCTGAGTAGGTAGGGTGGGGTCAGACTGTGAAAGACCTTTGGAAACCAAGCAGATGAGCTTGGACTGTAAGGCCCTGCTGAGCATGGCTGGTGTGGCCACAGCCATAGATCTAAATGTGTGCCCTGGAGGAGGAGCTGGTGCCAGCTCAGAGGCTGGGGGAGGAGCTCAGCAGAGGCAGAGCCCTGACTGGAACTTATTCTTCCTCATGCCCAGTCAAATGGGCTTTCTGCTGCCCCAGGCCTGGTTAGCTTTTCAAAGACTTTCACATCCCCTCTATACAGCTTCCCAACAGAA
>NW_011490352.1:18462-19273 GCF_000754665.1 Bison bison bison | reverse complement strand
GATCAGTGAGTCTCATGAAGGGCTATTCTATCACCTAGCACCGCCGGTGGGCAGGGGCAGCGGGTGGGGAGGAGTGAAATCAGGTCCAAACCACCCCCATCCCCCCATAGAGAAACCGAGCTGCGGAATCCTCAGAGAGCTTGTGATTTTCGCGGGAAAGTCCTGCTTGTCACCATGCCTGTGAGGAGCATCAGCTGGAACACCTAGTCGCAGCTAGCTAGCTCCCTGCAGCACTCCAAGAAAAATCTGGTATCCGACATGCCAGTCTCTTCCATCCTGCAGTGCTTTATAATAAGAACCACAAAGGGTCAGAGCTGGTAGAGCCTTTTGTGAAGGAAAACCAAATTCACCCACTTCACTTAACAGATGGGGATGCTGGGGTTCAGAGAAGGGCAGGGACCTGGCCATGCTCATGGAGACCTAGGTTAAAGGCCCAGCTCTAGAGCATTTTCTACTCCTACTATGTTGCTTAAGACCCCGCCACCATGCCTCATGCTGCCTTGCACACTTGCCGAACTTCAGCAGTTATGGTTGCTCAGGGTTATGGGGGAGGCTGATGGGAGGAAGGGAGCCTTGGAGTCAGAAGTAAGAAGACCTGGAGTGTGGTCTGAGCAGTTCTGTCTTCATCACCCCATAAAGAAACTATACACAGTAGCAGTCACTCGCCCTTTTCCCCCAACCTCTGAGCCTCAATTTTGAAGAGACACTTCCTATGGAAGTGTTTTGAGGGGAAAAAACCCCAGCAATATCGTTTAGGCAGATGCGCTAACCCAGCTTACTGGGGGGACTTACATGCGAATAGACCTTACCA
>NW_011490352.1:16325-18362 GCF_000754665.1 Bison bison bison | reverse complement strand
CACATCGTGGGCCAGAACATTCTGATGAAAATCTAGAGTTTGTATTTGATGTTCCACGGCTCCCTCCAGGCACCTCTGAGTCTGTGACATTCTTTTCTGAAAGGAACTTGATGAATGTATTCCCTCTGAAGGGGAGTGAAGCCTTTAGTCCAGGAGTCAGCAAACTTTTCTTTCAAAGGACCACACAGTAAATCATGTAGGCTTTATGGCCCATGGGAACTCTGTCACAACAACTCATGATGCAAAACCCACCCAGACAACACATAAACGAATGCGTGTAGCTGCGTGTCAATAAAACTTTCTTTGTGGACACTGAAATTTGAACTTCATATAATACTCCTGTGGCATGAAATATCATTCTTCTTTTGACTTTTCCCCCCCAATCATTAAAACAAAGTGTAAAAACCATCCTTAGCTCACCAACTACACAAAAACAGATGGTGGCGTGAATTTAGCACATAAAGCATGAAGAAGAGGAGGTGGTGAGGGAGGTGAGCCTTCATCAGGTGAGGGGAGAGCAGGTAAAGCTTTGAACAGGATGTGATATTTGTAGTGCCGGATGGGAATCGGAGCTGCAGAAATTGAGGAAGGGCATATTGGGCCTGGGGGATGGTGTAAACAAAGGCGCAGAGGTGGGGAAATAATTGCAAGAGTTAACTGTGTTCTGCACACGTGTGGCCTGGTTGTTGTTTGCCAGTCCTGAGTCTCGGGCTGCTGTCTGTCACCGGAGGAAAGGGTTGGCTCTTTTGAGGCTGCCTAGAGACAATGAGGAGGAGAGGAAGAAAGGTCACCTAGGAGTCACAGCGACTAGCTGTGTGACCTTGAGCAAGTCACTTCTTCCTCAAGAACCCTGCAGCCAGATGACAGGAAGGATGGATGCGCTGATCTTTCAGGGCCTTTTTAACTTTCACATCCTGAGACTGAATCAAGGAGAGGCTTTCAGTTGTGTGGGGAGGAGTCCTAGGAGCTCACAGTGACACCGGGGCTCAAGCTGCCCTCCCTGCCTGCCCACCCCCACCCGTGGGCTCTTTTCCACCTTATCCTTTGTGCACAGGATGCTGGACTGCCCCTTGCTTCTGCTCACCTGGAAAGTGGCCCGCAGGGGAAGGAGGCATTTGGAAGAAAGCAGGTCTCAACCTGGAGCTGCCCCTCCCAACTGGGGGAGCCCTCGATCTGAGCGGGGAGCCTCTGCATTTGTTTCTAGGACACATGCTGGCAGGGACCTCAACAAAGAACACTGTCCCTCCAATAAAAGATATCTGACTTAATATCCTGTTGGTATCTACTCACAGATTGCCCCAGCTTCTAAAAAAAACCACTAGTAACTTTAATTAGTCTCTGGTCAGTGTGTCTGTCCGCGCCCCGCCCCGCCGCCATGGATCAGGTAGACTTCCTAGGGGCAGGGGTCGGATGGCAGAGCATCTTCCGTTCAGCACATGTGGCTTTCCTGCCACAGTGTTCGGAATGCAAACCTCACCAGGCCAGGCCTGTTCCTCTGGCCACTGAAGGTTCATGGAAACTCCTCCTGCCAGGGGATGTGTGTAGATGTGTGTGTTTAGCAGAAAATGACTCTCTGGGCTGTCTTTTGTTCCATCATTAATCCTGGTTTTTTTAAGATCACCCCGACTTCAAAATGTCCGAACTGAACTCATGTTCTTACCATAATTCCTGCCTTAATCTCTGTCTTTTTACCATTCTCATAGGAAGAACTGGCTGCAACCTTGGGGTCTCTACAAGTCTATATGACCCCACCCTCTGTCATTTTATCCCTTCAGGGTGGACCTGGGAGTCACCTCCTTGGTTCCAGCCACCCATCTGGTCCCCTTCCATCTCCTCCACTCAGTCAGATCAAACTGATCTTCCTAGAAAACTGCTTGTTTTGTGCCCCTGCCTTGCTCAAGAATCAACCGTGACTTTGAGTTGCTTTCTGGATCGAGGCCTATGCACTCATCCTCCTGATTTCCCTGTGGTCCCCCCACCAGCCAATCTCATACATACCCTCCCCATAGTCAAACTTGTTTCTGCTCTCTACCATGT